>NC_056543.1:15169798-15472828 GCF_910596095.1 Thunnus maccoyii
AAGACGGCTGCACAGTGCCTCACACTCCTCCATGCTGAGATATAGAGAGAAAGATAAAAGGTCATACTTAGACCCTTTGAGCACACAGTAATTAGTCATGCCTGCTGTCACATGAAAAAAAAAATTTGAGTAGTCGTCCTATGTGTTATCTATAGCAAATGTGGAAGCAAGTCAATACCATAATGTGCTATAATGTTGACCAGCTATGTGCAAAGTACTAACAAATGTCACCGTACTTTTTTATCTGTCATAGCAGCCCTAATCCTAAACAATTTGTGTAATACTCAAAATAGTGGAATTTAGTTACATATTTGCCAAATGTTTCTCTGTGATCGGTGTAGGTGCACTGTGGCAGGTGTGTATGTGTATGTGATAGTTTTCTAACCTGTGAGAGGTGAGGACCACAGCGCATTTTCCTCTCACTTCTTCAGAGATGATTTTCCAAAGGTGTCGCTTGGTGCGAGGGTCCATGCCAGAGCTTGGCTCATCCTGTAGAGAGAGGATGGATGAGAAGAGGTTATCAGTATGCATGACAGAAAGAGGATAAGGTTGGAATCAGGATAGAGAGATCAGGGGAGAACAAGGAATTAGGGAATAAATGAAAACAAAGACAACAAATAAGAAAAGAGGGGCAAAGGGAGAATTCAAGAGAGAAAGGGCGAATTTAAAAAAAAAACAGAAGAAAGGACAAGTATGGAGAGAGTTGAGGACAGAAGGAAGGAGAGAGAGAAAGAGAAAAGAGGATTTGATAGAGACATGAGGTAGAAACAATACTGAAAGCTAAGGGGAAGATTGCCCTTGGGTAAGCCTGAGGAAGCAGACTAATTACCTATATGAAATATGTCAAGTCCAGGGGATCAATATCTACTTTACGTCAAAGACCCTTTCAAGTGGAACAGTAGTGTAAAGTTAGTTTAATATTTGTTGTCTGGTGGCCAATTAGGCAATTAAATGGGCAGCTAGAGTGGTGCGAACAGGTGTGTCCTCACCAGGAGCAGGATTTGCGGATGTCCAATGAGAGCCAGCGCTGTGGAGAGCTTCCTGCGGGTGCCGCAACTGTAACCGTCAGTGATGATGTTTCGATGGTAGTTGAGCTGCAGCCTCTTCAGTAGGTAGTTCACCACCTATAAATGAGACATGCGGGCGATTATACAGTGCAAGAAAAAAACACCAGATGAAAAAGGACTATAGCTTTCAAGGCACTAATATTTAATTTAAATACTTAAATGTCAATTAGCATTCATTTCACGTTTTAAAGTGATTAGACTTTTACAAGTGCATACATTCACTATGACATTGCCAACCATGTTAAAACATAATAATGAGATGCTGAACCCGCTAGTTGAAAAACACCACAATACTGATATAAAACATAAAGCCGCCCTGTTAAAACCACTTGTATGCAACAAGCAACAACACTTTATCTGATAAAAAGAAGCACAAAACCTGAATGATGAGAAAAAATAACATTGTGAGTCAATAATATTTGCTTTTTCTTCTTACAAATAGGTTTCTGTGTGGAGAAATGTAAACACACAACCCTTTGTCTGCTGCAACCTGCTAATCAATGTAGTAGATGTCTAATGGCCTAGCAGTCATCTGCTGGGAATCAGTATGTTTAATGATTATTCCGCATGCCTGTACGGTATGAACATCAAGGAATATGAGACAATTTTATGGACAAGTATACACAAAGATGAGGTCAAACCACCATCTGTGGGTCCAGCAGATCAAAACAACACAGGACCTTTACAGTAAGTTGACTTTCCAGTCCTTAAATCCATCAACAACGAATCCAAGGCTTTGTCTCAGGGGTAAAAAAGTCCAATATGCCACAACAACACACACTTCAGGATCTGATCACAGCCAGAAAAGGTGGATTTATAGCAAGCTTTTCTAAGGAGGCCCTGTTTATTGGCTATTTGATATTGATGCTCATTTCTGTTGTTGCCTCCTCCTTTTCTGTCTAGTAGAGCTGCACTGCAAATAACTTGAAGTATCTTGTCTGTCCCTCTCCCATGCATATTTAATTTTGTTTGTACAATGGTGGTGACTTTACTTAGTGACTTTATTTCATCTAAACCCCATGCTGTCCTGCGGCTGCAGCTTTAGAGAACAGGGGCTGATGCAGCATAATCTATTCGGTGCACATCAATTTATCCTGTGTTTTAAACCACACTGATAGCAGGGATGAAAAAAACTTTGATAACAAATAAACTCACCTAACTCTTAAAATGTGTAATTTGCACGTTTATCAGTACTGTGCTTGTCTATTAATCACATGAAATAGTGTGCTGTAAATACCAGTTAATTTCCAAATAGCTTAAGGTGATTTCCCATTGGTAAGCTTTAGCTGATTTCCCATCAGTTAGCAAGTTTGGAAACCCGATCAATGGAGCAAGCCAATTCAATAAATAGATTAGTTCACTTAGATTCTCTGCTTTTTCTCTGTAAGAGGATTTGCTCTGTGATTCTGTGTTCACTGATCCAGATTATAGGAATATAGTGAAGAACATTATATACTTCAGACAAATACAGAATATCTGCAGCTAAATTTGAATTATTAACACTGGCAACAAAGCATATTACTGACTGATTTAGATCAAAATATGTTTTTTTTAATGTTCTCTCATGAAAGCACCTTTCTATCACCTTTGATGTAACAGCTCATTAAGCCTGACAAAACCATGTCAATGCGAAATGACCCCCTTAAGGCTTGTCTCATTATCCACAGCTAGGGACTGTCAGTGGGAGACAACATAAGAGGAACTCTATATATAACCTCATCTTTGTGAATTAGACTGACACTGATGCTGTGGCCATTATAACCATTGTTGTCACTACCCTGACCAGAGAAGAGGAGCTGTAACAACAGCAGCGATGGCTTTTACAGCCAGATTGATCCATTTCTGTGCCTCGCTGTCTATGGAAGTACGTGTGTCTATGGGCATCCTTGCTAATGTGTGTGCATATTTCTGTTGATAACAAGAGTGAGATTGTCAGAGACAATCAATGTTTTGTGCTTCTGCATCCTAAGTTGGTGTAGAGAGAAAGAGGGACAAACGTACAGCAGATAGATGCTTTTCTGCATACAATTTAAACTTGTCACGATGCTTTCTACCAATTTCCACACACCTCTGCGTGGTTTCTTTTCTGCCTCTTATTGGAAAAAAGAAATATTTCTGGCAAATCAGAAATCGTCTGTTGATTGGTTAATCTGCAGATTCCTCTCATGTCAGCAGCAGCAACAGCAGAAGACAGGCACACTCAGTAATCACCACAGAAGCAAGATTGATTAGTTCTCAGAAAGATAAATGGGAAGAATGGGGCTAAAGTGACACGTCAAATGAGATCCTCTCATCATCAAAGTATCGTTTAAATGTAAATTTGCCTGCACTGAAGCACACAGCATCAGCTTAATTCTGAAGTTTGGGTTGCATGAGCTGACAACAAAAGCTTTTACATTTTGAGCTGCCCAAGATAGTACAGTGTTCAGTACACATCACTCAACCTTACACATCCTCTGATTCAGTATGCATGGAAGCATCAACAGTTACTAGTCCTGCGGTGGGAGTGCACCTCTGAATTTATATCAGATCCTGTGTCATTTTGTGGATAGTGTTGTCACTACCCGGGGCTTTGAAAAGGAGCACAGAGTCTGCAGCTCTCCATTACCTTGTCTATCTCCCTCTTTGAGATGCCGTGAATGCGAGCATAAAAGTACAAGTGTTCCTCTCCGGTGAGCAGATTGTCCAGTGCGTCCACCTGGGGACAGTAGCCGATGTTAATTCCCTGGTTACGGCACTCCATGATGTCTACCAGCCGTCTGGGGAAACACACAAAAAAAGACAAATTCTCTTGAGAGGTGTCCACCATATGCTATAGAGCAGAGTGTTCAGTGGCCCTGTTGTTTGTAGTGTGCTGTTCTTGGAATACCCACCATACAGTTTCACAATGAAGCAGCTATAAACCAGTATAGGAAATCCTCAGATAGAGGTATGAGAGCTGCTACTTGTTAAATCCCAAACCATTTATGTTCAAATTCTGGCTGATGGAAAGCAATAACAACTCTCATCTGTGAATATTTGTGTTGCAAATTTAATCTATCTAAGATTCATTAGACGGTGCACGCTGGGCACCTGTAAAGATGAATGCTTCTATCTGAGAGAGGTTGTTTCTGTCATTTTGTCTACTGTGATTCTCATAAATCACCTTTAGTTTGCAGGAATATGCTTTAAGTATAAAATTAACAAGCTGATGTATGTATTTATGTATTTAGTGTGCAAGTAAAATGTAATTGTGACCCAAAAATATTTAACTCTCAATAAAATGGATGGCTGAAACATTTATCGCTTCTCAGTTTTGATGCAAGTCAGCACATTGCAGGGAATAAAATAAACAAGATCTTAATGTTTTAATTTTTTTTTTTTTCATGTTTGCATGATGTGTGCTTTAGAAATAAAATAATGATCAGCTTACCCATCCCAGTCCTTGATCTGTGCTGTGCCATCAGTGGGGCTAACATCTCCAGTCAGCATCTTGAAGGTGGTTGTTTTTCCTGCTCCATTCACTCCCAGCAGACCAAAGCACTGCAAATGGACACTCTTTGTTTAGTGACCCTGAAGCATTTGACCACTATGCAGTACACTATGATACAATGACAAGCTTTTTCAAAGATTACATAGATATTCAGGTCACTCAGATTTACAGGGCTAATAAAACATTTAGTGAGTATTACCTCCTACAGCCAGCCATCATGCAGAGGGAAATGATTTTAACCCCTTCCCATTCCTGTAAAATTAGCCTAAAATGCCTATCCCAGGCATATCCAAAGTAAATTGAAAGCTGTTCTTGAACCATTTAGAGTATATGCATGGTCTCATTTGAAAGGTAACACTCTGAAGGTGTTTCCCCAACAGTCAGTATCATTGTAAGAGCTACTGGCATTGAGTCATAGAAGTGTGAACAAACTGAAGTAGAAGGATTTTATTTCCACCCTGAATATTTGCAAACAGATGAGTGCAGATGACCTATATCTGGGATTTATTAGATGGAAAACACAATGGGACCACAGCATGGAGCCTTACCTAGTCCAAGTCCAGATTTGATAACAATACCACAGAAAATTAATATTTTATACGTTTTTCTAAGTGTATGTCTAGGCGTTTTCCAAGAAAAGGCCATTTGGAAACTCCAAAATTAGGCACATCTTCCAGCTAATTTGAAATGATGTAATTGATGTAATTATGTGTTTTGGACTAAATATTTTACCGAATTGGATTGACTGGACCTTTGCCAATGTGACAAGACCGTTTTTGACAGAGTTTTATGGATCAGTTGAGTAATATGAAGCTTCATAGGTAAGTTGCCTGAATTTTGTAATTGTTTTTATGTTGGTGGTCTGACAAAGGCGTTGATTGTACCTGCTGTTGTGATTGTATCTTGAAATGGTTTGCATCAATCGAATCCCAAGAATCTTCGCTTTCCAAAGATGTGTCACCAGTACCCACTTAAACATAGCAGTTGTGTACATAGCATAGTTTGTGTATTTAACAGGCCTGCAGGCTGTCAGACCGTTTGATTCTAATAATTGATCCCTTATTTGGCAACTGAAAATAGCCTATAAGAACATGAATGATATTTAACAATTGTCTGAAATTAGTTAGACTATAGGCTTTGTGTGACAAAATTACATTAAAAATATCAATTTTGACCAACCTATAGTCTATACTTAAATATACAGCTACAAACAGTGCCTCCAAATTTTCAGTTTCAATTCACCAACAGTGAGCTATCAGTGAGTTTACCTTTAAATAAGATTTATGAATAAAATCTTTCTACAACTGTTAAGCAATACCAGTGACTTTGTGATTATTTGGCCAATTACCTGCTGTTGTCAAAAAAGGTTGATAAAAGTCATTAATTACATATTTTCCCTTTAGTTATCATTGTGTATACTGACTTGGTTGATTTAATTCCAATTAGTTATCTATATTCCTACTAGAGGTACAATTGACCTATTTCATTGTACCACTCACAGGGTGAAACACTGCCCTTACGTATGATATCTTAGCTTACCTCTCCTGCAGGAATGCCCACAGAGAGCCTCTTAACAGCATGGACCTTCTTGTTGAGGTGCTGATAAACCTTAGTGAGCTGGTTGACCTGCAGAATGTCTGAGCTTGCTGCTCCACTGGATACCCGTAGGTGCTCAGTGGCTACATCTTCATCCTCGTCTTCACAAGCCACCTGGGGCACCGTCTTTCTGCCGCAAATCAGACGCCTGCAAAGGGAATAATACTTTTTCATAACATCCCCTAGGTGTGCAGATCATTTGTGGGGGCAATGTGAGACACAGAAAACAGGCACACTTACAATATATTTGGGGGTCAATATTTTTGGCTTTTATAATAATAAATAAATCCAGGTCTTCATCCTTGTTCATTTTTAATGTAAAAAAAAGTGTAATTTAACTTTTTATATTTTTTTTAATTGCTTGGAGTAACTCTGCAGTGCATATTCATTTCATTTATATCTTCACTATCTATTACATGAGAAATATTCTGGGCTGTAAGAGGACTGTAAACCACAAGGAGCAGTGTCTTCTTTCCACTGAAAAAAAAACTTAGATGTGCAGGGACATCAAATCCAAGTCAAAAGCATTATTTCATTTTGTACATATAAAAAATCCTTTCCACAACCAATTCAAGGCATATTGCTTGACAAAATGCACTGGACAGCTACAGTAGAATCAATTTCATATTCTGTACATATATAAGAATATTACAGGGTGTGTGCACAGGAGTTCATCATCATTCACAGCATCACTATATTGTCTTTTGCGTCTGTTTTTCTACTCTCACCTGACTTTGCGCATGACAAACTTGTTGAGCAGGAGGCGCAGGGTGAAGAAGACCAGGCCTTGGATGAAGGAGGAGATGAACATCCAGCCCAGGGCGTCTGTGGAGAATGGGTTCTGATAGGCATCAATGCCGTAGCCACTGAGGAGCTGGACGTCTATGTTCATCCGAGCCAGCTGCATCAACCCGTTCCCAAAGTTGAACTGGGGGAAGATTAGGAAGCTGTAGCTCAGCTTCTGGAAGATGTCCTGGATGATCTGCATGAGGGATAAACAGAGGAGAAGACATTGAGAAGGAGGTATAGGGAGGAAAAGAAATGACAATATACAGTAAAGTGAGATCTGAGGTGACCAGACAGCTCATTCTGATCTCATCTTCACATTCCTGACATTGGATACATCCTCAACCTGTGAGGTATGTTTGTTCTTCTCACTCCTGTGCAACTCAATATCACCATAGCTACAAGGACTGTTAGTGTTACGCTGTCAAATGTGCTTCATTCAACAGTTAATGAACAAACGTTTAAGTGTGCATTATAGAACTGCCACAAAAGACATCTCAACTCAGGCAGTTTATGCTGACCTCAGGGTTGTGCATTGAAATTTGACCCAGGAAGTAGAGGATGGAGGTGGATATGATGGTGTTGACACTAATGAAGAGGTTGATGCACACGTAGGTGATAAAAGCCATCTCTGCATCCTTGAAGACGCCTGACAAGAGATACATCCAGGGGAAGGTAGCAAACCTGAGGAATTGACAATGACAGAATACTTTTTTTAAACACAGTAAAAATAACTCCACACATACACCTTAAAAATAGTTCTGCTGTGATCTGGATGGGTTGGATTCCAATACAGAAAACCCACAATGAAAATGTATACAGTCAACATCACAAATATGCCTTCCTGAATGACATGACCTTACATATTTTAAATGAAAAGGCCTGAAACTTAAAGAAGACATAGCATATTTTTAATCTGGGGCCCTACTGGAATATGTTTGCATGATTAACAGTTCAAAAAAACTCCTTATTTATCTTTATACAGCCCCTCAGTTCAGCCTCTTGCTAAGGGCAGAAAAAAAAACGTTGCAAACAAAGCGTTCAGGGCAGGTTGAAGCCTGGCCTTTTGACATGCAGGGAGCATTTCTACATACGTTAACCTCGAGTTTTGGAACTTTGACCATGTTTAACATAGATATCCAATATCATAACAGTATATAAATAACAGAAAATCACAAAAAGCTTGATTTGTCCACTTTAAGTATTTCAGGCCTTATACAGAATAAACAGAGCAACTCCAAGCCTGATGAAAATAGGCACCAAAGAAATCTGAAAAGTGAAAGGAGGAAAAATACCACACCATGAGGAGGGTAAACATTCAGTCATGATGCCAAAAGGGAGGAAGATAAATTACTTCTTCCTTTATTCCCCCAGTGGCAGAACATCGTTTCCCCCCCGTTTTTTTGTTCTTCTCTCTTTTCTCTCAGATAATCTGCTTGTTCATTTGATTGGGGTGTCTGGGTCAGCGACATACAAAAAGGAAGAGAGGGAAGGAGAGAGAGATGAAAAAGAAAAAAGTAAGATGAGTAAAGAAAGAGACAGACACTAACAGATAGAGCTAGACAGAGACAAAGCATCTGCGTGCCATGCCCGGAAAAAAAAGGTGCTTGGTAGGCAGACTGCGGGTGCCAAGCCATGACAAGGAACAGAAGCATGAAGGCTGCAGACCAGACCAGGTGGGTGCAGGCTGACAGATGGAGGGTTGTGATTATTCATTGCTTGGGAGGGAGACATCTGTCTGATAAATGAGAAGCAGAGTGCTGACTTGGCCTCCTAAGATCTAGGGCTCAGGACTGGACTTGTGACAGCAAAGGGAAACACAGAAGCTTAAACTTCAGCTACATTTGGGGTAAATTATGTAAATAATTCCAGAAATCCAGATGTGGGAAACGTGGCATGTTAGTGGTCACATTCATTTTTCAGATGATAGCTGGCCTCAGTTATATTGTTATTGCCATTAGCCCCATTGCTTTCAGATCCCCATCCCTCTCTCTAGTATATTTGGCTTGAACGAGATAAACACATTGGCAGTGATTTTTCTGTTAGCCTTTCAGTCCTATCACCATCTGTCTTTGCAAGAGAGTCTGAGAAATTGAGATGTATTTGCATTTGAAAAACAGCAGCTTCCTTATGCTCTGTGCTATAAATCCAACCCGGTGGCACACAGAGTAACATGCAGCAAAGGCTGGAAAATACGGTGTCACATATGTGAGAAAATGCTCTTAAAAACATTTCATCAATTAAACGACTTGATTGCAAATCCTTTGCTCAAAACACATGCTCAGTTTAGTTGAGGTTTGGCCATAAAAAACACTCCTTGGATGCTTTAGCTGTATGTTGAAGATCACTGTCCAGTGTTGTTCAATGAGTCTTGATGCGTCCACTTAATCTGCAGTCACTTGATCTGAGCAGACAAGATGTTTCTGGAGATTTTGCATTCTTTTCTTCTTTAAAAGATTTATTCCGATTTTACGCTCAGTACATCAACATCCTAAAATCCCTCTTAGCACATTATCAGACTGCATGTCAAGAGTGACAGTTGTTATGAGGCCAAAATACTCACCCATAGAGCACCAGAAGCAGAGTGATAGCAGCCAGATTTTGCCGATCTGTGAATGCTGGAATCTGGAAGGCTGCAATCACACCGACGGTCAGAGCGACAGGAATCAGATAGGTGACCTGTGGAAAAGGATGAAACATGATGAAGCAACACAGAGGTATATCATTTAATATACTGATTATGAGTCAATCTATTAATGATCATATAAAATATGCATATCAAAAATTGTACAATCAACTAATAAATAAGTTATTATTTGGGTCCGGCTATCTTTTAGAGATATAATGAGTGGGCAATGTTTGCATGTACAGTTCAGTTTATCTTTTATTGAGCACAATTTTGATATACAAGGGTTTGACTAGATTAGCAAGATATTCATTTGGGTCTCCTTTCAAGCAATTAGAAGATGTTACCATGTCATAAAAGAAGTTAACAGCCCAGTAGAAGGGCTCACTGATGCCAGCTATGTGCTGGAGCCTCTTGGAGCCGCTGTGGTGCTCATTGACTTCATAGATGGCAAAGCTGGCCGTCGTGATGGAATAACCTGTCAGCACACACATAGCCACAAGGATCTGGAGCATTCCCTGGACACTGTGAGGAAACAAGGGGATCACTCAGATGGTACTGATAACACTTGTCATTCATTGTCAGTCATGTCCTTAACTAGTGAATTATCATGTGTGTGTTTGTTCTTTACTTTCGTACGGCTGTGGTGGCTATAAGTGTAACAACGTGTGCAAACAATGCATTCAGCGTACTCCGGTGAGCCGAGTCACATTGAATGAGGCGACCTTGAGTGATTTTTTTTTTTTCTGAAAACAATAGCCTGTTTTAAAGTCCTACAAACTATTATACGGTTCCCTATTAAGACCTGACTCATTTGAACTATTGAAGTGGCTCACAAGAAATGGAATTCCATTAAAAATAAATAGCTTTGTTTAAAGAGATGCTTGCCTGTGACAAGATAATAACCGCAAAAGAAACTGATGGCTTCATGTAGAGAACAACCTCACACTGCTATTGCTGCATAGTCAGTAAACCAGTGGTGCTGCTGTGAGGGTGCACAGGCTATTGTCCAAACTGGCCCCCAGACAATCAGCTGCTTTGATCCCTCACTTCCTCTTCAACCCCTGTCCTTTTACAGAAACTGTACTGCTACCTTTTCAAACCCAAGAATCTCATGCTCTCTCACCGAACCTGCATGCTAGTACTTTTCCCTCTCTCCTTTGGCCAGGCCACAACACCACCGACCAAACAGAATAAGCCGCATGAGGCTGAAAAAAGAAGATGAAGCTGGCAGAGTGACCGAGTGGGAAGGAAAGAGAATAGCAAAGAGGGACATGTGGTGGGCGTTTTAGGGCAGCTCTAACTACAGAGGACAGCCAGCAGCAGCAAGCTACTGAGCTGGCTTGTTATCAGTATGGCCAAGATAGCCTTAGAATGTTTCCCCTGTGGGCAAAGCTACCACACTTTGAGAATCAAGACATTTGGAGTAATAAACTTGTTGTATCTTTAACATAGCTCAGGCCAAATCAATACATCAAGTGAGGAAGCAGAATATCACCCTGGGAGGAGGGGTAATTGCGTACTCGCAATTATATCTTAGCAGGCTAGCAGCCACATAACTGCTACACACATTAAGAAATGTGGGGAAACTGAAGGCCAGTGAACACAGAAATGTCCCGTGAGATCGTTGGCGTCACTAAGGCTCTGGAGAAGACGGACCTTCATGAGGTCATAGCTTCAGCTCAATCCACTCTCTGAATGACTGATTTGATTTGATCCACTGGAAGACACGTTGTATACATACATGCAAGCCCTCATTCCAAAGTCTGGGTATCTAAAGCAGTATGTAGAGTATTTTAAATAAACTCATTTTGGGAAGTGAGGTAGAATCAATCCACCTCTATGCCACCTTCAGGGTAAACACTCATTTTATTGGGACTCTAATCAATAGTGCTAGCTCAGGGAAATCCATTTAGAAAATCAAATATGGGTAAATACTGCTGTCATGTACCTCCGTGCCCTGAGTCCACCCTGACTTTGATGTCCTGAATATGAAAGAAGGATGCTTACATAATTTATCTTGGGCTAAGCCAAACAACAGCCAATAATATTTATTGTGCAGTGAGTAATTATAGGATATCTTCACCAATTAGAATGCTAATAAGGATCTTTTTTTTTTTTTTTTGCAAATGCAGCCATTGATATTGTTGAATTCTAACAACACAATTTAAAGTGCAGTCCTTACATTGCATCTTCATCATCCACCCGGCCAAAGTAGGGCTGACTGGAAACTGAAATGGCTGTAATAGGGAAGAAGCAGAGCATTACGTTAGCAGCAGAAAAACAACAGGATACAAGCTATTTTTCAGCCCAGGAAACAAATGAGCAATGATATTCTCTTAGCCTAGGACACAGTCAATTTAAAAATATAGTGCAGAATGATTTCATTTGCCAGTGCACACAAAGGAAATTGAATTTTCGTTTATCATTTTTTTTTCCCTCCACATACAGAGTCTTCTAGATGCTCACAGACACGAACTGCTACCCTAGATGTTTCTGCTAACATTTTCTGAGAGAGGAGAGTGTGAAATCACACAAAGCACAGCAGCCCTCAAGCAGGTTTGGTGGAATTGATGGTTTTTACCAACTAATTCACGTCTGATCTGTAATCATCAACACTACGTCAATACTCCTCTGAAGTGGTATGTTCCAATATCTGGCTTGCATCTTTCCAAATGGGAAACGACATTAACTATCAAAAAAAAGTATCAATCTACAACATTTTTATAACATTTTTTTTTTATATCCACTTTTAGTTCTTGTTGCCTCAAGAGAAGACAGTTTTTTTCTACTTTATTAAGGGTTGCTTTAGTTTTTTGTTTGTGTGTTTGTTTCAATGTTGGCCTGGAGACGGGTGTCTGACCAATGTCATCAGTGACATGTGCACACGCTGGGGTTGAAAAGAAACCAGAATTACTAATGAGAAGATCAACATGTGTGAATTTGTTTCTGGGCCTTAAATTGCGCAAATCATAAAAGTAATGGGTGAAAAATGTTCCTTTTTCCAAGAAGGAATCCCTCCAGTTAGCGAAGATTGCTTAATTAGCTGTTAGCTTCAGCGATCTGGTCAGACTTGGCAGCTGTGCAAAATGATGGCTTTGGATGGAAAATGCATCATGTTGTTACCCTTATAATTTCTGTGAGAAAAAAAAAATCAGTAAGTGTGTGAGTTTCTTTTCATAACCCTGTGTGGCTGATAAATAATACTAATTAAATCCTGTACTGACATTGTTTCTTATGAGCGAAGCTTTGTCTTTATACACCAAAGTCCAGTGTCTAATAGAAACAGACGGATTTTCATAATGTTACAAATATAATACCCAGCATGACTGTGTCTTTGCTCTTAACTTGTGCAGCACTCAAAGAGCAAGAATTTCATGCAATGCATGCATGCAACATGCAGCATGCAACTTTTTTGTTTTTTATGCTTAAATTACGTGGGGGGGCCTATGTGTGTTTTCCACCCTACTTGCTGCGCATGTATCCTTGACTGTTTGCAAATGGGAAACCTGTCAATTAAACAGTTGAGCAACTGTGTCTTTTCCCTGCAGAACAGAGCTGACAGACTTTCAATAGTAGGTGGAGGTGATCTGAATCTTAGGTGGACAGGAGTATGAGAGCACATCTGTGGCAGTGGGCACTTATGGTGAGAAATCCTTAGTGGCGATGAAAAAACAGTTTGATGCAGACCTCTAAAGGATTCCAACCAAGAGTTGGTATCGTCAGACACAGTGTGAGCATTAGGGCATCACGTATGACAGATAAACTATCACCTTGAAAAGTAATCTCCCTCTATCTCCACCTCTGACACCCCCAGACACTGCTGTGAGTTAGCAGGTAACAAATGATCGCACTCTACCCTCGAGCACTTTTATATGCATGTGTGCGTGTATGTGCTCCCGTGCATGTGCTGTATGATTTTATGAGCATTTCTGCATGTGTATTCGTGTGTGTGTTTGAATGTTTGTGTACTCATGCCCGCAGGCAGATGTTCAGGGTGATACTCCGAGCTGAAACAGTGCTGAAAACGTGGTTTAGCCTTTTTCTCTTCAACATAGCCCCCTCGCTCATAGCAGTGCTCATCAGCATTCACCATGCATAGTGATGTGAGTCTAAGGACACACAGCACCCCCTGCCTTTAATCCAGTGCAATGAACCATAGGTAAACACACTGTCTTCAATTTTCTTTACATTTAGTAAACAAAATGCACTCTGTGTGAGAAATCAGGAGCACCTTCCTAATACTGGTGTTCATCCCTTTTGCACAATCCCAATCATGTCTTGTGTCAAACCTTTTCCTTATCTTATCTTTTAAAATCAGGGAGTGCTGTGTCTGTAGAAGGACTGTTTCTCCATAAAATAATATGTGGAGGGTTTTTTTTCTAAAATCACTAAAATATAGCAAAATAAAAAATAAAGAAAACGGTTATTTGATTCTACAGAACGTGTCTTTTTGGTTCCTTGAAACTGAAATCTCAGACTGTCCTTCCCTTGTCACTGAAACTTCTACTTTTCTTTTTTGCACCAGCTACTCTACAGCTTACCGTATTTGCGTGGGTCCTTGTCTGCTGGAAGATTGGAGCGTAGGATGAAGTTGTTGAGGCTGTTTAAGTATGCTGGCATTGTGTGGTGGCCCTCGGGGTTGAACCAGACCTACACCCGTGCAAGCACAAACACGGACACACACAGCTCAGGGTATATAAATCTACTACATCTCTACAATATAATTCTTTTCCAACATTTTGAACCTCAGGCTTTAATGACACAATGAATGCAGACGTCATCATATGAGATATTTCCACAATAAAACAGTGCCACAATCTTTGCAGTAAACCATATTTATTATGACACTGAGGGTGTAAGAATGCAGCTCCATCGGTGAGAATGTCATGTTTTAGCTTTCAATCACTCCTCAGTACAAAAATTAAAGTGATAAAGAGACAGGCAGCAGGAAGGCAGGAGAGACAGTTACCTTAGATAGTGTACGGTTTTTGGGCACCGCTGTAAGGTCCATTTGGAGATCCGGAGGGAGCTGCATACCAAACTCAAATCCACCATACCTAAAAAAAAACAAGTGATACACCGTGTTTATGCTTGTGTGTTTTTCTTTTAATCAACCTACAGATGAGAGGCATTTTGGGTGCAAGCATGAGACCCTAGATTTATGTATTTATATATGACTGACATGATTGACAAGTTATTAAAGGTCAATGTGCATCCAGTTGAGCAAACCATCAATGGAACGTGGGCTAAATTCTCAACATGGCTTCATTAGGTTGATGTAAACACCGGCTGCATTCACCTGTTCCTTATGAAGTCATTCGCCGTGGCCACCAGGTAGTTCTCCACATTGAAACCACTCAGGTTGTAAACAGTCTGAGAGGAGGGGATCTTCTTATGGGGCGGCTGAAAGTTGTGCTCATCACAAATCTGCATTATATGGAACAGACAAACATATCACACGTGCTCATGAATGTGAGCGCAGAAAAACACGTACTGTACATGAGAACATGAAAATTCACTCACTCATACACACACATACACACACACACAAAGTCTTCTTGGTGACCCAGTCTCACCTGTTCCTGACGGGTACATTTACAGGCAGTAAATGCTTTGGAGCTTTTCCCGCTGGAACTCCATTTGTTTGTGCTTCTTGAGCAGACCCTTGAAAAGAAAAACATTCACAAAGTGAAATAGTGGCTCAGTGAAATGATGGGAGTCTGCAGTGCGTGATAATGCCACAAGACTATCCCTAGACACACCCCACAACACATCTTAAAACTGAGTTGATATGATGGCCTGAATAAAGGGCAAAATCTGCAACCATTCATACAGTGCTGTAGCTCCGAGCTTACATGAATTTATAAGATCAGGTCCTGAATATTTCTCTGATATCAGTTCAGAACAGTTCTCAGTTCTCTGTAATATCATATTGTGAGAAATTTGTGCTTGTGTGGGTCGATGTTCAACTCCCCCACATGTTGCTGTCTGCCAAGTGCTTACAGAGACAATTTGTGCAGATTGAAAAGATTGTAGCAATACATGTCATTGCACACTCGCACACTTAAATGCATTACCTTAGACATAAGTTAGTTAACAACAATGGCTCATGGAGGGAAATCAAGGGACCATATATATATTTTGGTTTATATAATGTAACCTATCATGAGCAGAGCATGCAGTTTCTTTTGCACCACATGAACTCTCACTCTCTTTTTGGGGCAGGGAGTTTTAACATGCCTCTGAGGTCTGGTTCATGAGTGCCAACATTGATTTCAGTGCCTATAAGGGGAAAATCTCCCCCGTAAACATTAGGTGTTTATGGAATACAAATGATGCTCTAACATTGCAAGAGTCCTGCTGCAGGCTTTCAGCCACATGCGTTGAGCTAAGCAGCAGGAAAATAGAGAGGAAGGATGTGAGAGACCAGAGAAAGAGAACAGCAGGAATTGGAAAGAGGCAGACTAGTAAAATGAAACAAGGTGAGGGAGGAGGCGTGTAAAGAATGACAATGGGAGAAATATGAAAATACTGTGTGTGCGGAAAAGAATGGAATACATATAGGCACTGAGCCTGGGCGCCCAGAGTATCACTGACAAATTTATCATTTTCAAAAAACAATAAGTTGGTATTTGAGGTGTGATTACGTACTGGTTACTGGACTTGTCGAGGCAGTTGTTATCGATCCCCGGGAATGACATCATGGTGTCCGTCAGCCGGCTGGAGTTTGGATTCTTGTCACTGTGAAGAAAGAAAACAAGAAGTCTGCCTTACTGCCTTTACTCAAAGGAAAGAAAACACAGAAATTGGATGACTTACAGCATAATTACCGTAATAACAAACAGATTTTTTTTCAGTTATTACAAATGTTTTTAAATCAATCTTGGCATTTGTGGCTTTGTGAATAATTAGAATTCAAGGTTGGCCTTTATCACGGTTGTCTCAGTAGACAGGACGGATTAAGAGTAATTTATTGACTAACAACATTGGGAATAAAATAACCACAGGGAGCCTTATCAGTGATTCTAATAAAACATCCTTACTGTGAGGAGCTGGACTGATTATACTCCAATTTATTTATTTATTTATTTATTTGACATTTTAGGTGGATTTCTTTCATTCAAACCTTGTCCTGCCTTTAAACACACACAAACACTGAAAATCAAACATTAAACAGACGCTACATTTGATCAATTCATACAGACAAGTGAGAAAACAAGTATCTGAGAAGATTCATAAAAAAGTGATACTCTAGTGTTGCGATCAATAGTTACAATACAAGAGGACTGAAACATATTTGACTCTCAGCTACTCACAGTGCTCTCAGCACCGCCCGCCCCCAACCCTAACACTGCTCTAAAAATAAATAAATATCATTTTCCAAACTCTTTTCTATATCAAGCTAAAGAGGAGCGGGGAGAGCGCCCACACGGTCTTTGATATAGATTGGCACCTCAGCATTTTCTCCCTTGCTACATACTCCCTTGATCAAACAACAGCACTCCTCAAGAATGAAGACATCTCGCAATCTCCTGACACTCTTAATCTCACTCACTTTGATCTCGTATCTCAGCCGTCTTCATCACAATCATCTCTTCCCCTCACATTCTCCCTCGCCCCCATCTCCTTAAGGTCCGTCTGCCCTTCAACAAACTACAGCTTCACATTCATTTAATAACAAGTACGACATGTCATCCCCCACATATGATGTGGGAACCTCCTGGGCCAATCAAGCAATGAGATGCATGAAAGATTCATCTAAATCAGACGTGTTGCACTTAGCACTTTCATGGTTTCAATTTGGGGACTACTCATTGGTCCAACAACCCATTATTCTGAAACCCCTATAGTTCGAAAAATGCCAAATTGGACCAAAAGCCCATAGTCCGATGGCCGTTATCCTGAAAACAAAAGCCCACTACTCCAAAGTCCTGTTGCTGTGAAAATACACACTCTGGAGATGGAGTTCAGTGACTCCTGTCCTTACTACTTTCCAGACTCCATTAACATATTGCTCACTTTAACAGATAACGTATAAATCATAACATAAATCATAATGTATGACTTTGTCTGACTCCTAAAGAAAGACTTTTCATTTTGTCTGATATTTAATTTTAACAGCTCTTCTGTGAACTAAGTTAAACTAAAGTAAGATATGAAATGTTACTGTTTCATTCTGACATTCGAAACACCACTAGTCAGCACATCCATGCACTTTTTGTAACATGTGATTTCATTAAATCAGAGTACTGCTTTGTGAAACATGACGGCGAATTCATCCGAAGAACTAAGTGAATTGTAAAAATATGTTTGATAAGTTAATTTACGTTTTAAATGATTGACGACGAGGCAAATAAAGTTCAACTTTAATGGAGCCGAGCTTATTGGTAAATATCTACTCCTTCTAAAAGAAAATTTATGATTTCTTACGACTCATAAATAGACAATAACTAATTCGACAAACATTTAACATAAGTAGGTATTAATTTTAGCTCCATGTAAAGTGAATAAATTTGATGTTTCCCAGATAATGCTCATCTGCCTTAACGACGTAGTTCACACATTTTTATAACTGCTGATTTATTGAATCGGAGTTCCACTGAGTGAAACATGATGCCGAATTGAATTGAAATGCCACCTGGGTCTCAGTGACATTGATCTCACCTTGCCATATGAACAAATAAACGAGCAAAACTGTAGAGTTCAATCAAACTGCTCCAAACATGCTCGGTGTAAAAGCACCCTGATTAACCCTGTTTACCTCTGTGTACTCCCTTCCCTCCGCTCCCTTGTATTACATTTGCCAAGAAGACTGACCTGAAGAAAGAGTAGCTTGGTCCGATGTTGTAGAGTGCAGGGCTGAGCTCCAACTCAGGATAGTCCCGCAGGTTGTTCTTGATGGAACCCAGGCCCATCGCAAACACAACGAACAGAACAGGAAGCAGGATCTGGGAGATCAGGCCCTTCCAGTCTCTACGGCTGTGGTGGAACCTCTTGATCAGTATGGCTGTCATCTGCTGCCAGGCCAGGGTCATGCCGCGCACCGTGGACGAACCTGTGAGCTCTAGAATACATGAAAAGTGTCACAGCATTGAGTCAGTTTCCAACTAATTCACTTACTTCCTTACTCTCCTACTTTCCTGTCTGCTTTTTCTCTCTAAGGCGCTCTGAGCTAAAGGTTAATCGGCACATTGTATCACAAAAGATGGCAGCGCAATCCATCAAAATAGGTGTTCCAATTGGCAAAGTTGTAAAGTTGGCTCAGTAAGTATTGCAGATTAAATTTGAAAATTGAAAATCTAAAATAATGAACCAGGGCAAAAAAAAATTAAAAATAATGGATGTGATGTGTGCAGGTGACAGAGCAAAAGACGAAAGGAAAGAGGGGAAACAACAAAACAAGGAACGTGAGTTAAAAGTGATTAGACGTACTGATCTGGTCACCGAAGCTGGAGATGCTCCCATTGGGGTCGGTAGGGAAGCTGTCGATGGATGCAGTGTCAGACACTGTTTCTGAGATTGACAGAGGTCCATCCTCATCCCCAGCTCCTGTGTTTCCTGTCAAGTGGAGGAACACCTGCAGAGACAAAAACAAAACATTAACATCTGCGTATGTCAGACAGCGTACCGGTATAATTGCATGGCTTGTGATTATGCTTATATATATAAATATGAGCAAGTACAGCTCCTCTGTTTTACACAGTGAATTTAATGCACCTCAGCAGTTGTCTCAGCAGTTTTTGTTTTCTCCACTATGACTGCTCTGTAACCCAGAGTTTTTGTGTGTGGGTGTGTGTGAGCATACCTCCTCTAGGGTGGTATCAGAGATGCCATAGCCCCCGAGCTGGAGGGAATCCAGGTTGGCGTCAAGCGCAGTCATGAGGGAGCGGTATGAGGAGGCGTTGGATGAGGTGAACGGGGGCAGTGAATAGACCAAGTCGCCCCCCTGGGCCTCCTTGAGTCGCGCCTCAGGTACATGGGCTTGGACAAAGGACTTCAGTTCAGCATTGTCAAGTGGCTCAGATTCTAGGTTCTGCACCTGAGATAGAAACAGAGAAATAAAAGATGACTCATTTTACTTTCAAGATTACAAGATTACTTTCTTAGACAGGCTTGTTGGCACTGAAGACAACTAATAAATTGCTGCCAGTGGCTTAAAATTATTTTTTTAATCTCTCTTTTTTGTGTCTGTGATCTTTATCCCCTGCTGGTATATAGACTCTGGTAATATGTTAGTTCACTAGGATTATCCACCCACTTTTGGAAGCAAGACCCTTGGTTATAAAATGTTGTTGCTGTTTTTCATTAATGCATTGTCTAAATAAGGTACTAAGTCATGTGACTGAATTATTAAGGATGAGAGAAACTTAGGAAACTGGCAACACATTTTGATTGACACAGCTAAGGGTTTCTACCTTGAGATTCTTCAAATAACTGAGCACTAACATAATAGAAAGCTCATGATAAAGCTTGAAACATATCTGACAATTTTACACATTTAACTCATTAAGGATATTGTAGTTTTACACTTACAATCTTAACAATTTCTAATCAAGAAAACAAAAACGCTAACAGGCAGGATAAAAATATAATAACTTGCTATATTAGGAAAGCAGCTGAACATCCAGTATGCTGTAAAAAGTACAAACCAGTTTGCAGCAGTCAGCCGAGCGTCATTATTTTTCAGTTTTTCAATATATCTGATACCAATCACACTGTTATATATTGTGTGCAAAGCTAGTGTCCAGTGCGGAGGAGATAAGGATTCATTTACTCATGAACGGGGCAGCTCTTCCATAATAATCTTACCACCATAAACATTTATAATTTATGCTGGCTGAGCATTTTCCAAGATGCATCATTGTTAGAGGGAAAGCCTGGGTAAACAGCATCACAGATATGCTGTTACTTTGTCACTCTTAAGATAACGAATGTGGCCTTGAATCATTGAGCATGCACTTATGCTAAAATGCTAACATGGAACAAATGACTGCTGGAGATACATGGACGCTTTTTGCGTCTACATTCTCATTTAGTGACGACAGCAGCCTGGTCGTCCACAAACATGATTCATTTCTTGTATGGATATGAAGAAAAATCTCTTACAGTAAAAAGGAATAAAGATTTTAACAATAATTTTGTGTGGTGGTAAAAACAGTCAATAACATAGTCTGACTGCTGTTAAAGCGCTTTAGTAAAACATGGTGACTGGGTGACCCTCGAGTATAAATACCTTCTTGGTGAGAGTGAGTTTGTAGCCTTGACCCAGCTTGTCTTTCAGGTAGAAGGGGGATCCACAGCATTTTAATCCTCCTTTCTCCAAGAAGGCTATGCGGTCGCTCAGAACTTCAGCTTCATCCAGGTGGTGGGTGGACATGATGATAGTGCGTTCTGAAAGGACATACAAAAATGTACATTATTTATGCATTGATATACTATTAGTGTATGTATTATTATACTATTCAATAAGCCATAACTATAACTCAAATTGAAGCTAAAGGGATTTGTGTGAATATTAAAGTATCTATCACCCCTAAATCCTTTGATTTGATGTCAGTGAATCATACTCGGTAAGCTTATGTTTACCAGCAAAGCTAGTCTGTGGTGCTTTGTAGTAGTTTCAGAGCTTTGAGAATGTTGAAAGAACAACATGGGAGGAATATTTAGATGTACTATGGCAAAATTATTCTAGGTTTTCATTATTTTCCTTTCCTTGGGAGTACATTTAGGCATACAGATTCTCAACAACACACATGCAAACAAACAACCAAAAAAAACAAGACATCACAAAGACAAAGTCACACACAAGTGGCAGGCACATACAAATCAGAGAAACAGGCGCTCAAGCAGCGAGCGGTGCAGAAAGTTTATCTTGAAATAGATTCCCCCCGGCACCAGACTCTCACATTCTATACATCTGAGACACAGCCAATTACACCGGATATTTTCCACATCTACAATTGTATGACGTTTAGCAATCACCTCGCCATTACTCCAGCTGTGGCTATTCTGTGAGAGCATAAAGAAAAAATACCTCTGGATTTATTTTAGATTAATTATATACTGAAAAGTCGGAAGCCCTACAGGGTCAGCTCTAAGCTCACTTCTCTTTCCTGCTTTTTTTCCTTTGTTCCCTCTTAGGAAGTAGTAAAGGGAATGCATTTTAAGAAGAAAAACATGAAATAGATGTGTTTTTTGATGTATATGTGTTAGACTGATAATAAGAAAAGAAAAACACTGTAACACTGAATTGATTATAATGTTAAAATCTGAAAGGATGTTTCATACATACATGTACACGACTTCTTGTCGTTATTAATAGTGGTAGCAGTAGTGGTAACAATAGTGCTAATATAAGTAGTACTAGCTGTAGCTTGGGGTTCAATGGAAAGTTTGTGACCTCAAATTAACAGGAATGCTTTTTAAGTATTGCTGTACGTTGTGTACTGTGGGTGTGTGTGTGCGAGACTCACGTTTTTTATGCTGGATAACAATGTCCCAGATGTTGCGCCTGGAGCAGGGATCGACTCCTGTGGTGGGTTCATCCAGAACCACCATGCGGGAGCCCCCTATGAAGGCGATGGAGATTGACAGCTTGCGCTTCATGCCACCCGACAGGGTGCCCACCCGCTTGTGCCTGTGAGGATACATGTCTGTCTCCTCTAGGATCCTGGTTGGGGGGGATCGATGAAAAGCATTTAACATGGAGCTCATGCTAAACATACTTTTTCTATGCATTACAACCCGGCTTCTGAGTAATATTTCCATCAGTTCCATCAGTTACCCGGCAGGGGTTTCTTAAGTGGTACAGTTTCTTGCCTTTAGGTACATGTTCATTATTGCTTCTCTTGTCACGCAGAAACCCTCCAGAAATAGTTTCATGATGCAACCGGGGGTTCAACCCATAACTTAATGATGCCACAGAATAACGATTTTTCTCATACTTTCTCCCCTAAGCTTGAAACAGGGAAAAAGATGTTCCTAAAAATTATCATATAGCAGTAGCACAGTAGCATTCTCAGACTGCACTTAGTGGTCTTAAAAGTATCTTATGTATTTCACAGCTCTGAAGATTTGGGGGGTGGAGGGGTGAGGGGGAGTTCAGGAATAACAGGTCTAACAATTATTTTGTCCGAACCACAGATTAAAATCCTTGCATCAAAGCAAGTGTAGCCATAAAATCTGTTTGACTACAACCATATCTTAACTTGACTTGAACTTTTTTAATTTCCCCTGTGTAACCACTGATGTCACTAGTGTTGAGTACTGGCTGCTGTTCACTGTTCAACTCTCATAACCCCTACCCATATTTCTTTTTTATTGAAGGAACATGCCATCGACTGAGCTAAGTATATCATTTCATTATGTCTTTAAAAAAAAAGGTTGTCAAACATATCAAATGGCATCATGAAGAACCCCTGACATCATCGTCAAGACAGGGTGCATTATGCTGTCTGCACTGGATGATTGGTCACTTACGTTCGGACTTGCTCATGCAGTTCCCTGTTTGACCAGTGCGGGGCCTTGATCAAGCCATACAGCAGCAGGTGCTCTTTGGTGGTCATGTGGTCAAAGAGGACATCATATTGCATGCAGACACCCAGCTCCTTGCGAACGTCGTCAATGTTAGTCTGCATGTCTCTGCCGTACACCTCGATAGTGCCGGATGACGGGGCGAAGAGGCCAGTCAGGAGAGACCTAGGCACAGAGCAAAATCATTTATCAGGTAAGTAAAAATACTGGGTTGATAGATACATAAATGTACATAAATAAATAGTGACTAAAAGTTTTTTAGTGACTATTATTTTTTATTTTTGATACTTTTGATCACCAGCACATTCCTCTTAAATGATTATTTGTGGTCCGGGGAATATTATATGACATAACCTCTTGGTTTTGGTTGATTTTCAACATTGTTAAATCTTATTCTGCTGCTGTACTCATTGCACGTTGCTCTGGATAAGAGCATCAGAGAAATGAGTCACATATAAAATGTAAATGTAAGTGCTCCAGTTGATGAAGACTCGTCAGGCTAATCTCTAACATGGTGCATTTGCTGTGCCAGATTTGGACAATACAATCTCCCTGTCAGCAGCAGATCCTTGAGATGATTAAAGGGAGGCACAAATCAAATTTAAAACACACAGCATACAGTATATGAATGGTCAAAATGCATTTGTATGCATCCTAGAACATGCTGATACAGTGAAAAAGGATAGCGTTTGTGCTAAAACATACATGGTGGTGGTCTTGCCAGCTCCATTGTGACCAAGCAGTGAGGTGACATGGCCCTCGTAGAAGGAAACTTTAAGGTTTTCAATGGCTACTCGGTCGCCATAGATCTTAGTGAGACCGTGGAGGGCAACGCCTTCTGGGAGCTCTGAG
This sequence comes from Thunnus maccoyii, assembly GCF_910596095.1. NCBI lineage: Eukaryota > Metazoa > Chordata > Actinopteri > Scombriformes > Scombridae > Thunnus > Thunnus maccoyii. The sequence continues at coordinate 15,193,734 of NC_056543.1, forward strand.
AAATCCTCACCTGCCTGGCAGGAAAGAGTGTTCTTGCCTGAGAGAAACATGGAAACAAAGGCAACCAGTAAATCAAACTAACAGGGGACTGGAATTAAATGAAAAGGAAGAAATATAAATGTGGTTAGGTGCTGGGGTTAGAAAAAAAATGACAGACCATGAAAGGAAAGATATTGTGTTCTTGCTTCAAAACACAACACCGGAGGAGAAGCACTGCTTATTGTTATCTGCTGATGGGTAGTACAATGTTGTTTTTTTTTTCTGTACCTTTTCCTTTGTCGCCAGGGAAGACAGGCTGGTTTTTATGCATGATGTTGGTGAAGAGGCGTCCTTTGCCTCCCTTACTCCGTGACTTAAAGCAGCAGCACAGGTCCATCCAAAAGGAGGCTTTGAAGGGGAAGTACCACGGTGCTGGGATGCCATATTTTCCTGATGGACAAAAAAGAACCAAAGATCTCACGTGAGTCTTATTTATTTATTGGGACCATGTACAGCTTTAAAAATAACTGTTACCATTTGATGTATTGTACCAGAGTTATCTTATAGCTAATTTTCAGCTGCAGTCCCTTCAGCAGTCACAATTTAAAAAAAACATACAGCAGAACAATAACAAACAGTACAAAGCAAAAAACACACAGGACACATAATACAAAATACAAGCTACATGCTCATGACACTATTTCGAGACAAGTTTAGCAAGCAATGCATAAATTGCTATATTTGCTTCATCTAGGGGTAACAGTGTACACTTATTGCAGGCACTACGGGTATTGCACTCTGCTTACTGCAGTAACTGAAGCAATGATTTCAGCAATGCTGATATTTTATGCTAATGCTAATATTTCCATTTAAGGATCAGTTCATATTTAAGCCTATCTTCATACAATACTCGCATGCCCATATGTGCATTTAAAGGGTTGCTGTAATTGCTCCTCTTGTCCATACTGGCTGCAAAAAGATTCCATCTTCAGGCAATTTCAATGTAAGTGATGGGGAACAAAGTTCAGTCTGTTCTGTGCAAATGCTCTGTATAGATACCAACTTGATTTGTCTAAGTCCACTAAAGCCTTGAAGGGGAACTCTGCCGATTTTACACATCAAAGAATGTACTTTGAAGTACTACTGCATGTGAAAGATGTTGTATAAAGCCCTTTGTAGCTCCAGAGCTGTACAACAAATTGCCACAAGTTGGGGTTGGAACTGAAGACTATAAGTTTAAAAATGAAAAAAATCTGGGGGTGCTACATTAACTGCTAGTAGTATAACACACCTGAATCTGTACAGTCGAATGAATCCAGTCAATTGCATTGTGGGTAATGTAGTCAATGTGTTAAAATTTGCATTGGCTGAACTTTAGAATGCATTTTTGCACAAGAAAGGACTGTGGAATTTGCCTCTGCTTAACTGAAATTGCTTTAAGAAGGGATCTCTTTGTGGCCAGTATGGACAGAATAAACAGTTACATTATTACAATTATGAACAATAAACTCCTGTCAAAGAACACTGAGTACATTGTTAGACTAATAATATTTGACAAAGTAGAGGTAATCTTTACAAACCCTGCCAGATGTCGTAAAATGGTCACAGAACACAACCTGACTAGCTTGATGAATGAGGTCTATTCTGCTCTTAACACATTCATCTGTACAGCAGATTTGAGTCAACAAAAAACACATTTTGCCTCTGCAAGTGCTAAGAAGGGCTACTAACCCACAGCCAATAAAGCACAAATCAACACACCATCAGGACTAGCTGGATGGAAATCAAGAAAAGCAAATCTGTTCACCTTGACCATGTTTTGAAAGTAGGCTGAGCCTGATCTCCCTTTTCTGCTCAAAGCACAGAATAATGGGGATGTGTGTTCTGATTTGGCCATTAGAGCTGTAGGACAACTTTGCCCAACAAAATGGCTCAACCCAAGAAATAGAAGTGCCTTTATATATATCTTGACATATTATTGTTATCAGGACTTTTGGACACCTAGACTTTGAATCAATGTGCTTTAGTTTTGTAAGTCTTTTTGATTTTCAGTGCTACGGTTTACCTGGGAAGACCATACGGATGTAACCCCCGACGATGAAGTAGAGCATGGAGTCGATGAGCATCAGCCAGCAAAGCCAACCAAACGAGGCTGTGTCTCCAGCCATGGGCGAGGTGTATGAGTTGCTCCACTGAATTCCTGAAGAAGTCAACAGAGGAAATGTTTTATTTTGCCTCCCATTTACTCAATTGTCTTTTATGTCAAAGAGATCTTCTTTTATGCTAGTCAGACACTCTAGTACCTTCTCCTTGGGACTCGTAGCGAGAGATATATTGACTGGCGTAACTGAAACAGGTCGGGGAAAATAAACTCTGCGGGAAAAAGAGAATCAAATTGGACAGGATACCAAAACAGAAGCAATAACAAAAAAAAGAAATACAAACAAATAAACAGTAGCCTCTTTTTTCCGCCATGCCTTTTTGTAATTTCTGTAATTTGACCACTCTATGGTATGAAGTGATATACTTCAAAAGCCTTTCCTGACATGATATGAATCATTTCGATCAAAGTAAGGCTTTAGATGAGTGGGATGAAGTTATGTTAAATAAAAAATGAATTGTCTGACCTCAAATTAATGATCATTAGATGTCAAGCACAATAAATTGTTGTAAATTCAGTAAATGTACGGAATTTATGTCAGCATAAGAAGGTAGTAGAACTGCAAACAGAAAGTCATGCAAACTGTCTGTTTACCTCCACTACATCCCTATTACTTATTCATGTGAAAATGGAAAATAATAATACAACCTTATAGTAGAAAACAAAGGCAAAGGCTGCTGTTTATTCAGACATTTTCATAAAGGAACTGGAATCTTTTGAGGCTGCGCTAATATATTTTGAATCATAATGTCAGTAAAAAGTTGTTTTCTAAGATGAATAGAGTAAATAACATTTTGAAGTAAAATGAAACGACATTATATCTCCTACTTCATTCCTCATCTAATTCAGCTCCAAGCATCTTCTCGAGCAAATTATATTATTTGCTGTTTTAAGTTATTACACATATCATAGTACACACAAGCTAGTTTGATATACATGACTAATGATAAAAAGAGGTTCAGAGGTGTCTCACCAGGCCGCTCTTCTGAGCGAAGGTGAGATTGGTCTCCAGGGCCATGACCACGATGAAGGGGAAAAAGCAGAGGATGTAAAGGAGGCTGCCACTGAGGCCGGCGATGTAGGTCTTGTCAAAGAAGGAGCTGACCAGGTAACTGAAGGCCAGGACGCTCAAGCTGTAGTCACAGAGGTACAAGAAAAGGAGGAAGCCATCGCTGTGTGAGAGGATGCCGCCGTACTTCAGCACCAGTGTGAGGATGAAGACGGTTAACACCAGGTAAATGGCACACTCCAGGAACCAGGCGAAGAAGTGACTGAGTGGGTTGACTCCCATCATCTTCATGTACTTTGGGACGAGAGAGAATAAAAATAAATGAAAAAAAAAAAAATACTGAAATGTCAATTAAAAACAAAGGCAGTTTCTGTGCTTTCATGCCACTGGTGTTGAAATGTTTAGAGTAACAAAGATTTGAAAGTAAAAACAACAAAACCTGGAAGTAAGTGGGAAGGAAAAGTCATTTTAACACTTGTGGTTGTGTTCAAAAGTCAGTCAAAACACTGTCAACTGTTCAGAAGTAATTTTGTATTTGTCACTCAGCCATAAAAACAACCAAAAACAGAATGTGAGTGTCTCTATTTTTGGAAAGACAAAAAAAAAAGGAATGGGCACTATCTCCTGAAGTCTGTGTTTAATGCGAAAGTACATGTATATTTATATGCATATATAAATAAAAATTACCTCATGCAGCCTCAGCTCTCTCTCGTGAACCAGTTTCTTCACAAAATCAGCCACGAACAGAACCCAGGCAATCATCAGCATGAGTGGGAAGACAAAAGAGATGGCCTCCAGGTACCTGGGGAATACAGAGATGTCAACCGTCAATCAAATGTTTAGAAAACCTAACATCCAATCACTGTCAACAACAGCAGATGAACAGGCCTATAATTCAGTTACTGGCATGACAAGGACACAGAGTTGCAGAGCAGAAGAGCAATATTCAAGAGGGAGATTTTTGACAGCCATGTTCTGATCCTTGTATTATTTACGCAAAATAAATGGCTCTATATATATTTTCTTTGCCCTTATAATATCTGGAGCCTGATACAAAGGTGTGTGCTGTTTTTCATACTACACAACCGTATTTCACGGCTATCACGTCAGGAATTGTGTTGCTGTGTAATAAATCAGAAGGACGGAGAGGCGAGGATCACCATATCTCTTAGTAGGTCTGAAGGCAGCCAGCCAGAGACAGTGGCCCGCTGGTGCTTCTGAGATGAGATATCAGCACTGTCTTAAGAAGCACTCCAGGGCAAGCACAAACATAGCCATTACATTCAAGCATGATTTATTGGAAACAATGTAGTCTATCGATGCACAAGTTAATGCCAGACCCGTGTTGGACTGGATATACACTACAGAGATGAGTGGTGTTCTTTATAGATGGTTATTAGAGACCTGAAAGCTGTTTGAGTGGTTGAGTGTATATGTGCACAGACTTCAAAATTGAACGCACAATAATAGTGAATATTCATGGACATGGTGCCGAGCCAATTATCATGAGAAAGGCTCCTGTGAGTGACTACTTACTGACATTCCCAAGTGGCAAATGAATAATGAGAGAGCATGCATTATTCCACATCAATGCCTGTACGTCCCCTCAGAGACACTGTGTATGCTTTCACGTTTCTGTGCATGCATCCATACGGGAGCATGTTCATACTGCATGTGTATGTGCTTGTGTGTGTAAGCATCCTTGTGTACAATGAGGGCACTCACTCATCTCGGAGATGGCATGGATAGGGGAAGGGCTGAAGCTGGACAGCTGCGTCTGTGGCTCTCTGTCCAGTCTGGGTCTCAATGATAGCCCGTTCAATGTTCTCCTGCAGGTACACAAAGCCCCGGTTGTAGCGCAGCGTCTGCCTTGCTGAGATGTGTGAATCCTTCACAAAGTAGGGGTCCCGGACCCGGTCAGTGCGCATGACGTTGTCCATATGCATGCGGATGGTGTAGCTGACTTTGGGAGGCAGGGAGGACGTGGGGGAGGAGGACCTGGCCTGACGCTTCCTGGATGACTCCTCATCTTTGGGAAGCTTGAAGATGACACCTTTAAAACAGATTGCACCATCTCACTGCAAATATTTTGAACTGAAGTACGACATTCAAACATCAGACTAGCTCTTTATAAGTTCCATGCCCTAGATAAACTGTTGCCCAGAGTCAGAACTCCCAAAAGTGTCCTCATCTAAACTCATTATGAAAAGACAAGACACCTTTAAAGGAAACGCTGTAGATTAAAAAATGTAAATGAGTATATGTTTGATAAGGTGCTTAATAAACCTTTGAAGCTGCCAGCCTCTGTCATGAGCTAGGCTTACACACATAAAACCTTGGTGTTATTTTACTCATAAACCCTAACACAATCCAGTATTCATTTTAGGCACAATTCCAGAAAAAGTAGAAAATTACTGCACAGTGACAGGCAGTGTTTTCTTTTGTCTGGCTGCTTGCAAAACTGGGCTGGAGATTTCTGTTTTGTGGAAAACCCCAGTGAGTAATCTATTGAACTACACCCTATTATAAAGGGGAAGATTAATCAATACCATAAATCTTTTTTAAGTAGTTACAATATATAATGTGGCGTAGGTTTAGGCAAAGCAACAGCATTTTGAATAGGACAGTGGTTCAAGCGAATGAAAGTGACATACACATAGTTTAGCTGTCAAAAAACACAAAATTAGCATCTACATAAGCACATTATAAACTACTGTAGGTTTTGGATGCATATTGCCTTGCTGACTTGATTGACTTTTACCATAAAGCTGGTCAATTATACCCAATATTTACTCACTTGCATAGAGATTACGGTTCTTGGCGAGGTCCTGAGCCTCAGTGTTGAGCTGGTCAGCTGTGTCGTAGCCACGGTAGCGGTCAAATTTGATACAGGAGGAGAGATTCACCATCAGGGTGGACAAGGTGGTGATCTGATTCAGCACATGTTTGTTCCTCTCCAGCATCTCTGTCACGTTAGCTTTGGCAAACAAATGGAAAAAAAAATTACTGGCAGTGCAAATGCAAAGCAAGGTTTTAAATTGCTCTGATTGCCATATTTAAGTGATGATATTTGTTGTGTCTGCTCCGTGTCAAGCTCAGTTATGTTATATGTTAACTGAGATGAAAATGCGGTCTGACAATACAAGGTAATCCAATTAAATACCTGCATGTCAAAGTCAGACCTTGTGGGAAACATGACTGACATGCATAATCACATTAAGGAGAGACACCATAAATTATATGAAATTTGTTGAAATGAGCGTAATGCTTCCTGTAAACCTAAGACACAGTGCTATTTTTTGATAGCGTGGATATTTTACAGGCAAAATGTGAGGGAGGAATATATAGGTAAGCCTGGTATCTTCTGCTTACAAAAGTAAGACCTTCAAATGCTCACTCACAGAAGCTGCTGAGCGTCTCCTTCATACTGCCGACATTGATGTCTGTCTGCATCTCAATGAAATTCTTCACAAAGGCGTTGCCGAGAGAATTCTGGGATGAGGGGAGAGAGAGACGATGCACAACAATCAAGACTCAGCTGCTGCAACTCGTCAAAGACCACTGCAAAGTTTATCTGCAGATTGTCAAACAACAGCGAGCCAGCTAGAATAATCAGATATACAGAAAAACATTTCTGAGTTTTCATACCTGCAGCATTGGCAAAGTGTGGCTGAGTATGTCGGCGGACTTTATGATGTAGCTGGAGGATTCAATCCAGTTCTCGGAGTACTTCCTCAGATTTGCAAACTCCTGCAAGGTGCTATTGGCCTGTGCAAGGACAGGACAAGGACAAGAGAATGTGAAATGAAATGGCTGGGTATCAGCAAGATTTCATTACCTGCAGTGTTTGTGTTTGTGTGTGTGTGTGTGTGTGTGTGTGTGGCTGCTTGAGTCTGTGAAGGTCGCAGTATACTAAAAACGTCAAACTTGCTGAAAATAGAGCCACAGTAGAAGGTGGTAGTGCATACAAGTATGTGTACACCTCCTGCATCTTTGTATTTCTTGTTTATCACAGTTGGGGGCGCATGAAGACAGAAGAAGTATGTATAACCTAGAAAAGCTAGAAATAAAAACGACAGACTATGTTAAGGAGCAGCTAACAAGCTGAGGAGCTGACCCTGTGTTTTTTGGGTTTTTTTTCTAGTGCAGGGTTTAGAAACACAGGGAAATTCATTTGAAAAGAAAGTGAAGTTGCCACAACACAAGCTCAATCACCATCATTTCCACAAACTGTGTGAATAAATCCTTGAACCAGGTCAGCCAGCAAACCTTTGTAATCCAGTCAGTCACCAATGTGCTACTTTAGTTATTAAACTTAAAAACCTAAAATTGGTTTTCATAAAATACACTATAACTTTGAGAGTGTGTGTGGGAGGAGTAGAGGGCATAATCCATACTGAATTTACAGTATACCTTCTCCATTATACCCCTGGTGATGGGTGTGTCAGGGGTGAAGAGGATTTCCCCCATCAGCATTGGTTTGAGGAAAGCCCAGGCGATGGCTCCTCCTGTGGTATTGACCATGTCCAGATACATGTTCATACAAAAGGGACCTACAAATGGACAGAAAGCAGGAGATCCATAAGACACACAGTATTCACAAGGATGCAATGTTACATTTGTCCAACATAGGAATGGGGTATTTTTTGTTAAAATGTTTAGACATTTTGAGGATTATTTTTGAGCTTAGAGGATAAGGCTGGTGTTATTTGATATGTTTGGTAACAAATCTCATGAAAACCAAAACCAGGAGGTTGCAGGACTTTGTAGGTGGGATTGACTCAAAATGAACTACATGTTCATCGTAATGAAGGAATACTGATTTTAATAGTTTTTGGACAACAATTAAGAAGGATCAGTTCATTGTTGGGTTTACTGTTTTCATGGGATTTGTTAACTGTGAGAATAACATTGAATATTGCCACCTTTGCCCTTTAAAGCTGCATTAGGAAATACCAAATACATATGTGCTAAAAATGGTAATTGCACTGATGATAAAATTCAGTATATAAGAGCCCAAAATCCGTCCCTCTCTCAACATACTGGCATTTCGAGGAATCTTGAACCTATCAATCATCTCCTCCCTCTGGCAGTTGTCGGGGAAGGAAGAGTTTGAGTCCGATTTGATGGGAAGTTTGGAGATCCCAAACAGAGCCAGGATACCATTACTGCACAGCGCTCGAGAGAGGGTGACGAATGTAGCTCGGCTGGAGATGCTGGCCCTCTGTCCTCTCGCCATCTGGGTAAAAACAGATGTCAAATTTAATGTTGTGTATGCAGCCGAGTATAATCACAAGAACATTATTGAGAACTGATGCATTTGAAATCATTATTTTTAGCTCGGTGTAAGTTTATTGGTCACACAAACAAAGAAACACTCATGAATAAGCACTGTACAGTAGTAAAGATTACACACTTGGCTGAATTCATTGTTGGCTGCCAGGTTGAGGTCTTTCATGGAGAGCAGGTAGCTTTGCAGCTGTTGAATGGCAGGAAGCATCTTGTTCATCGTGTTGGTTATTATGTTAGCCATCTCGAGCATGACTCCCACCAGGTTCTGCATGTCTTCAGAAAGCACCATCTGAAAGAAAGAGCCCATTATTCACACTTGTTTCTATAGTTTAATGTTTCTCAGTATGACTATTCTCTTTCTTCTGTAGTCTTGAAATTTAAATTCAACAAGGGAAACTGACATATAAATATTTTATGTTTCACAAGAACGGATTTCTTAGTCCTGCAGATTTTTTTTTTACAGCTAGATAGGTTGTGTGTGCAGCAACCTGCAAAATGCTCTTTCAAACTAAAAATTCATTTGAATGAAAGTGATTAAATAGTGAAGGCCATTCCCCAAAATGAATTATCCTCTCTTAAGAATATCTCAAGTTTCATTCCATCTGAAAGTCAAATTTTTCTCATTTTTATTGCAACAGCTGTCACTCTTGTCCTCTCTGTCGTTTGCCTTTTTTTTTTTTCTTTTTTTTTGTTTCTCTCAGTCTAGACAATAGTCAATAGTTTGGTTGTATTTGTCAAGGCAACAAGACAAAACAAAGCAAGTAGTATTAGCTGATGTTTCAGGCAGCCACAAATGTATTTTAGCCAACGACTTTAGAGGCTATTATTTATAGCCAATCTTTGTTATAATTTTCAGTTTTTATTTTAACAGGAAACATTTTTTTAGTGTAGAGGCTCAACGATGTTGTTCAGGGTCAATGACACATGTTCACATTACTCTCCCATAAAAGTCAAGCAGCCAAAGATGTCTTTTCAACATAGTGGTGCTGTCACTGAGATCTGCAACCATATCAGTCTCAGTTATCCATGGCCTGAAACTACAAACTGCCTTATTTTTTTTATCGGTACCAGGTAGTCAGAAAGTAAAAAGTTCTATGAAACTGTGTCCATGGCAAATTATAACTTCTGTAATTAGTAACACACAAATTAAAAAAAACATTCATCTCAACGTGCCAGTGTTGAGATACTAAATACTGTAGCAAGCTTTTACAAAGTACAGTTTCTCAAGTGTTTTGTCTTTTGTCTCCTCTCCACTTTTAGACATTTGTCAGTGGAATAAGTAAACCTGCATTAACTTATTTTTTTTGCCCACTTGGGGGCAGCAGAAACATGCTGTAAACACAACATTGACATATTATCACTGTATAGATGATAAGGTGAATCTGTTGGCAATCAGTTGCTTATTTACACATCATACCAGCAGACAAGGAGCAACATTAGCATTCATTCCTGTTTTAGGCCACCTAGAGAATGCAAGTCTAATATCCAATCTCCTTCTAGCTCTGGTTTGGCTTCCACCAGCTCCTGAGGGAAATATCAGGCCTCTTTAGTAAGCAAATGCTGCATTAGTTAGTTGCTAACTTTGTCTGTCTCTTGTTTGGTGCTATGAAGGTAGCGTGCACTGGGTTTATCAGTGTTTTTACACTGAAAACTGGCTGAGAGCAGTGAGTGAAGTTGCAGGCTGTAAAACCAAAACAATGATCTGAAAGACTCTGTAGAGCTGAGGGGAACTGCAGAGTCAGATGATGAATCTCTATGGGTTAATCACTACAAGCTACACCTTTGACATTACATGTAGTCATTTTTATCCATTGTTAACATAAAACTATTAATTAGAAAAGCTTTAAATGCAACTAAATTAATTAATCAATCAGCAATTAAGTGTTTCAGATTTAGTTCCAGTGCTGCCTGCAAACTAGAGGTATGTATGTACATCTAGTAGTGATGGAATTTTGATTAGAAACAAAAGGCAAAAATAAGGACAACGAATAAAATTAAAAAGCAGGAAGAAAATAACTGAAACTACCTTTTTATGGTCACACAGAGAAAATGTTGCACTTCAAATAGAAAAGGAGTCTATTAAAGAAACTTGTTTGTATGTTTTTTTTTAAAAAAAGTAGTAGGCTATTACGTGTATCTATTGTAGGTAACTAGATTGCTCTACACCTTGTTAAGTCTCACGTTCAAATATGAATTTGAATTATTTGGGATGGACAGTGTTTGTTTTGGTAGATCAAGTGGAAGAACATCAGTTATAAAATAAATTATTTAAAATGTGTTAGCTTTGTCTAGTGAACAAATATTGTACTATGCAAAAGCATTTTTCTCTGCCTTACATGTTCCTCAATGTCCTCAAACAAACACAATGTAGTATCAAACATGCTTTGTAACTTCCCAACAGAAATGAATTATTTCTGTCATTCCTTTCTTTTCTGTCCATTCACCCATTACAGAGGAACATGCAATCACAAAATTCACACATTTTCTGGTCTTTTTAGAAAATTACAAGGGAAAAAAATCATGAACAGCTGAAGAAAGTCAACTATGGTCTTTTTCTCTTGACAAAAGACTCAATCTGAATTCAGCCTTACTCTGTAGATGAGTTTTTCCGTGTTCAGATGGTAAGCCATCAGCAGTGAAAAGGTGTACCACTGCTGGACAGACATGGAGCAGAAGGTCCTGAAGATGACCACATCTGTCTGAGTCATGTTCACAGCTGCTGTGGAGTCGCAGTGACGCAGGTTGACGAACCACGATAGGATCTGTTCCAAAAGCATTAAGAAAGTTATGGAAACACAAACAGGCATAAACATGATCTAAACCATTTTATCGTATTCACATCATTGATACCAGTATCCCACTTTGTTCACCTGAGGCTTCATAAGGTAAATAGGCTTCCAAATCTTGTGCTAGTGCAGCATTTTGTACCCTGGTGAGTGTAATTTCTCTTCCATTTAGTGAAAACAACATGTGGTATGTTAGGGACAGATCAGTCTTACTGCTTTAAATGCTTGGCAAGAATTGTGAGCAGTCAAACATGCATGCTGAGATTGAGAAAATTTGTGATGATAAAACAGAGACAGGAAAAATGCCACCTCAGTTTAACTGTTCTTGAAGCTGGCAATCACAGAAATGTGTTTGTTCCAATTCAAGGGACATTCATGAGTCACATATAGAAGCTACAACCACATCCAATATTGTTACTATAATCACCTGTATTGTTTGAAGACAATAACGTGTTACCATCAGCTGACAAACTCTATTTAAGTGATTTTCTCTGCAACATAGTATGTGATGTACTAGCAAAGCTTTTCAGAACATAGCGTTGTATTCCACAAAATCATGTCTGCTGTAGTGAAATGGAGGACCATGTATGGTGACCACTGTGTGATTTTAATTGGACTTGCAATTCCATATCCATTGTAAAGACAGCATCTTAATTTTCTTTAGCCTAATTGATATTGTATTAAATAAGACATGCTGGCTTTACAAAATGCAGCTTTTGTGCTATTAGCTGAAGGTTAAAGGGTTATCCTACAATGAAAATGAAATTTCATTTTAGTTGCACCATGTGACACTTGCCTTCGGCAAAGTATATAGGCCTAATGAAAAAACAATACAATTACGCAAGCGGACATAATATGCTTGTTGATAAAGGGAACTGCAGAAATATGTTGCAGATATGAGGGTGTAGAGGTACTTGTCCTAAAAAGAGTAATGTAATGTGAGCATTACAATATGTCTTCAAATTCAGAGAGGTAGTAACTAAAGAATAGGTTCACAATTTTTCAAGTCTGTATTACAACAATAGTCAGGTGCCCATATAAACATTGCTGTAATCAGTCGTCCTGTTCATACTGACCATTAGTCAAATCAAGTTAATATCTGACTAATTTGGACGACTGAAGCTTCATATTAGCTTAAAATATACTTTTAAATACATTTTTGCACAAAACAAGGATTGCAGATTTTGTCCCCCATCACTTATATTGTAAGTGCATTATGAAAGGATCTTCTAATGGTCAGTATGAACAGGAGGAATGATTACAGCAAGAAAAACGTGTCAAGGTTTGTTTGGGCACCAGACTATTATTTGGAAAATTGTGAACCTATCCTTTAAATATTCACTTGTTCACTTGTACTGTATGTGGATTCATACTGAGGATGTTCCCGATTCACCTGTAAGTTGTTGTTTGGTAGTGCCGTCTCCATCAGCAGTGTGAGAACAGTTGGATCAAAATCCATGTGCTTCTGAACATCCAGAACGAAGGCTGTTTTATTCCTCAGCAACTCACCGACCGTCACCACTCCTGGTAAATAAAGTGGTATACAGTAAGTGTTAAAAATAGAACCAGTATATTCTATGGTGAATGCTATACAAAAACAACCTGTAACATGTTGTAGTCATTCAATGAATTCTTCAAGTAGGTTATAAATAAATTCTTAAGCTAGTACTGTATGCCATGTTTTCTGCTATTGAATGGGTGCAATGGCTACCTTAGGGTGTGTTCATATGTAGCTTTATTACCAACACCTGTTTTGTCTTATATTAAATAATCAAGCAGCAAGCAAAGTGGTGGCCTTAGATACAAATGAGCAACAAGTGAGCTGAAATGAGCAGTCTGTTGTTATGGAAACAGAGTTTGTGATCTGCTTTTAAAACATTACCCTTTTAAAACAAAAATGCCATGTCACCACAGCTTTAAATCAGGGGGTTGGACGGTTCAATACTGACTTTTGCATAATAAACTACATTCACTGAGTCATATAAGAAAACAACAAAATCAGCAACAAGGGGTACAATCTGTGTTGAGCAAATATCAAAAATTAAGGGAATATCTGTTGGGTGTACATTAAAATTGGTGTAAGAATGTATAATATGATATTGTGAAATACAGAGACTGTTGTGATATAGAGAAATGTCTCACCTGGAGAGGTGATGTTAATGTTGAGATAGTTCAGGCTGCTGGTGTTCAAGCCCAAACCTTGAGTAAACATAGAAGTCCTATAATCCCATGCACACACACACACACACACACACACACACACACACACACACAAACAGACACATACACACAGAAACATAGACACAAAGAGAAAAATTCACTTTCATCAAGGAATAGAAAAGTATTTTTGTAGAGGAAACTTCATTTCAATAAAATAAATTGCTGCCAGGCCTCCTGCAGGCTAAATGGGCTTAAACTCAGTTAAACCAACAGTAGAAGACATATACTGGCCCCAAACGACGGCAAGAGATAAGTGTCTGATTTTGTGGACTTCAATAGCCTCAAATCCTGTGAGGTGAGCTCTGCCCCGACCATGCTGTGATACTATTTAGCAAATTATACCAAAGGGATAAGTGAGATAAAGATATAGACAATGGTGAGAGCAGCTTTCTCTGAACCAAGTGCCCCTCACTGCTGTGAAAACCCTTAAAAGAAAAACATCTGAGAAAGATGAAAACAACACTGTACCAGTTTGTCTTCACATCATAGGTGCTGGGGTCTCCGATGATGGTCTGGAAGACGGCATCAATCAGAGTGGTCGTGTTCATCATCAGACTCTGCAACAGGAGCTGGAAGCTGGGTAGAAAAGTGCCACACAGCTGACCCGGCTCCAGGGAGAGGGCTGACATCAGCACACGCACAGTCTCCGTATTCTCCAAGGTGCACACCTAGAACAATTCAGTCAACAAATCAGTCACACCATAATGAGTTTCTGGCCAAGTCTCTTGATCAAGCACATGCAACAGAGATTGGTTGGTTGGTTATGAATTGCCACCCACTGTAGCATGGGAATATTTTACTTTAGGGTTCATTTGACGACTTTAAGGTTAAAGAACGGCAATACAAATAAAAGAATTTGATCAAACTGAGTTTTACTGTCTGTGATTCTGTCTTTTAGGCTTTAGACCCTGACAGCATTAGCATTGTGTTGTATATGCTCTGCAGTATAACAAGAAACTTCCACCAAATTTCTAATTATAACTGCACTTATTAAAACATGTTAATCATTCAACGTTCTGAAGTACTATTTTTTCCCATTTTGATAAATAATAAATGTGTGACAATGGCAAGGTTGCTGCAGAGACCTGGGATGTCAGGTTGTCGAGTTGCTCTGTGACACTTGTCAGGTTAGTCTGGAAGAGCTTGGCGGCTGTCTTGATGGTCTGCTGCATGAGGATCAGGTTCTCTGTGAAAGGAGGAGAAGGGAGAGAGCGAAGGGAAGAAAAAAATGAGGGTAAGAAAGAGGTTATTAGAGTTAGACAGAAAGATGGGATGGGAAAGGAAAAAGAGGGCAATAAGGTCTGTAAGGTGACAGAATAACATGACATCCCACTGGGCTTCATTACGACTCGCACCATTACGGGGCAGCGTCGTCAGCCAGCGAGCAGCAAATGATGTGCTTAAAGTGAAGGCCTGTGCGGGACTGATGGGACCAGAAGGGTCAGCAGTACTAGATGCTGTCGTGCATTAAAATACATCTGACAAGTTCTAAGACACGCACCTCCTCAGGCTGCAAGATGTGATGACAGAATATGTAATTAGGCCAAAATTAGACAATGAGGATGTTTAATTTCAGGGTTCTCAACACCTAGAGGCCTTTGCGACAGCAAGAGTTCACTCTGTGTGTGTGAAGAATAGTGGGGTTGCAAAGAAGTGAAGCTGCTGCTGCTTACAAAGTGATTCTATGCACTAAAAACATTATCACACAAGCACAGACGCCAATTAAAAGGAGGTCATAGATGTCCACTTGTGTGAGTGCGAGGGGAGACGTTTAGCGAGGGCAGACAGGATAAGTGATTGAATTCTATTTTGCTAATGAGATTTAAAAAGGTGCTGAGTGGCTTTCTGCTGGAGAAGGGCCATATGGCCCTGGGCTCTTTGGGAGCTCAAGCTAAGCTGGTGTGAAGTCTTATTCCTCATATCTCCAGAATGAATTATGCTTCACTATAATCATGTATACAATAACAACAGCATTAACAAAACGGTTTATAGTCTTCCCATGGTCTCGCAATAGTTATGAGGGTCAGAGAAAAAGATGGCACTGTTCCAAGCTGTGTGATGGCATGGGCTGACAGACTGTGCTTATAAAATGCATACATACTGTCACAGCAGGTATGTAAACACAAGCTGCAGCATCAGTGCGAGCACTACAGCGCAGCAACAATTAGACTATGCATGAATGGGAGGAAATTCACTGAGGAGTCAGTGGGTAAAGTCAATTTGGAGAAACTGTGAGGATAAAGCATCAATTTGGGGATTCTCCATTTAAAGGCAAAATGAGAAGGATTTGTCAGTTGCCTTTAACTAATGAGTGCACATTTCTCATTATAAAGCTGTCCTGAGTCCAAGAAGCCTCTCATGATCCAAATGGAGCCAGAGAGACAATAGATCTGAATCATAAAGTTACCTTGAGATTCACTGGCAAGTGCTCTGGTGATATTTTTAAGTACTGAGGAGAATGGAAAGCCATCGGGAAGCATACCAACAGCAATCCTCAAGAGATCCATTGATGACCTAGGGAAGATTAAACAAGGATTCTTTATGAAATGGGTGCCATTAAGGCAAGATAATGGTGAAAAACAAATCAAAAGGCAAGATTCAAAGCATTTAGACCTCAAACTAGATCATGCCAGATTACGCAACTAGAATTCTTAAAGCCATATGAGGGCCAGTGCAAGTAACACTTACATCTGAAACACGTCAGGGAGGGTGAAGAAGGAGAGCACCCCAAGAGTAGAATCAATGGTCTCTTCCCGAGAGGCATTCAAGCCCCATGGCATGTCTCTTGTAACACCCTTCATCACAATGCTCAGATCAGGATTGGCAAAGAACATGTGGGCTGTCTCCATAATTTCCTCTGGGGTAGGAGGGACAGAGATGGCTCTGAACATTGCTGGGTAGTCAATGTGCAACAGGTCTATGAAGTCATCCATGGGGTCTCTTGTGGGCATCAATGGAGCCTCACGTCTCTGTCGGACCTTCATCATATGGTTACTGCCTGTCATTCCCTGCTGATGCATACTCAGATGATGGTCCATGGGGGCCAGAAGACCACTGGTGCTTACCAGCTGCCTCAGCATTGCAATTGTGTTTCCAGCTAGGTCTTCAAACAGCCCCATGTGTGGTGGCATGTCCACATTCATCTGGGTCAGGATGGACAAGAAAAGCCTGAGGATTTCGTATATTTTGGGCAGAGCCTGAGTCAGCAGATCCAGTCCAGATGCTTGAGAGGAGGCCAACCATGCAGACAACTCAGCCACCTTCTGCACAATCAGTCTTGTGTGGTTGGATGCCAGAAATTGCTCCAAGGCTTGGTAAACCATAGGTGTGTCCCCAAATATCTTCATGTTGATCATCAGTTTAACGGCTTCCCTTATCATGTCATCAAGAGATGCCTCATTGAATCCAGAAAAATTTCCCCACATCACGGAGAAGATGTTAACCGAGGTGATGTTCGCAGAGGATAGGAAGATCATTGCTGCCTCTGTGAAGAGGTCCTGGGATGAGCTGCTGTTTTGAATGAGGTGGGAGTTGTCCAGGATGTGGCTCAGTGCTTTCTCTCCAGCCTCAATGTACGGCTGAAGGAAGGGAGCCACACTTAGCAGTTGACCTGTGAGCAATTTGATGGACGACAAACTGTATAGGAGAGAAAGCAGATGAATATCAGGTTAAGTTCATTTTTCAGATATAGTCTCATAAAAAAAAAAGAAAAATTGTGAGATGAATTGTGAGACCCAAAGCAGTTCTATGGAAAATGCACTATGGAGAATTTTTTATAAGCCAAGAGCATTTTTACTAACTTTTTTTATGCAATGCAAACCATGCTTTTTATTCATTTCTTCGATACAGTGACTCCAAAGAGATCTAATTTCTCAGTTTTGGCCAGGAGAGTAATATTTCATCAGCATCTTGCTTTGTACTTATTCGCATAGTTTTCCCATTTCATCCTTGATAATAGACTGCAGCGCATATCCACTGTGATCAATGATCTATAACTCATGTAGTCAGATCTGATTGATTCCCTGCGATATGCAGAATGTGATCCTTATCACCATGCCCGGCTCATTATTGCAGCTGGCGTATAAAGGGAAATCAATTTTAAGAGGATGTCTCGGCTAGCTGAATCATAGTTAAGCAGCTATCTGTGCAGGGCCTGCCTGTTTTTTTCAGGCAGACATGCACAAAATTAATCAAGTGATCACTCCAATTCATTGTGTAATTATGTATGAATAAAACTGGCCTGACTGGTGCATTGTGGATGATGTAGTAATAACAAATGGAGTTCAGTGAGTTCATGTATAGGTGAGTCTGTGTCTGGAATTGTACAGAAAATGTTCAACAATCTGATAAAATACTGTTAAAAATGATCAGACTGTCATATTCAGTGTTTTTTGTCTTGTGGCTGCACTGCATTTTGATGTGATTGCACTGCACTGTCCTCATATTCTGTGGCTGCACTGGGTCTGGTCTGTGTGGTCTACTGTGACTCCTGGTGATCATAAAACTGGGGATAAAAGTGTGCTGCAATGGATTTCTCCTCATGCGACTGCAACAGTGATTTATTTCTCTTCATCAGTCATGACAACACATGTTAGGAATGACATAATTTGATTGTAACTGTAAATGGTCACCTGTTTTGCAATTGCATGTCTTGGAGCTGCATGTACCAGTGAAGCTGTGCCTCCGGGCTGAGAGGCTGGCCTGCCAATGCAGTGAACTGACTGGAGAAAGCCATGATGAGCTGCTCTGTCACAAGTGTGCGGTTGATGTAGGCTTGGTAGAGAGATTGTACAGACTTGACAATCTTGGCAGCTGCAGCGCTCGCAGTCATTGGTCCCACATTCGTGTACTGTGCAAACAACATACAGCAGAGATGGACTGTTAGCACTCTGGCAGCTTTCCCTGTGTGTCAACACTGCCATCCAGTGGTGAAACTGTGAATTGTACTTGAACTTTTATGTAAAAAAAGAACATACTTTTCTTATTTCAAAATTTTACTCTGGTCTGAGGGACACAATCAGAGTGGAATACCCTACAATCAATTTTGTTGTTTTCAATTTCCTATCTAATTTGGCCTAATCTACTCACACTCATGTTCATGTAGACAATCTGTTCTGCAGCATAGGCCTCCAGAACAGGCTGCAGGTCGATGTTGCACCACATAGCCATGGTGGTGTGGTTTAAACCAGCTGCCTCTCTTACTGGCTCCCATAGTTGGAGAGCTTCACTGCACTCCAATGTGCCATTGGCCTAAAGGGAAGGGTGTCAACAAAAAAGCAAACGCATTGGCTTTCACATACATTGTTCACAGAGAACCGGTTCAGTTAGCAAAGACAGATAGAGAACTAGAACAAAGTGTCTGGGAAACAAAAGACAAAGGCACAAGGGAAATATCATATCTCTGTTATGCAGTTTACAGAGAAGAAATGAAAAGGGCAGAAGTCTCACACAGGTATCATCACTTCTCATTACACATGTCCAAGGCACACACCCATACATACTGTACTGTATGCGCACACACAATGGGTCAACTATGCAGTTTATGCCATGCCAGAAATCTCTGAGAGGCTGTAACAAGATTATCCCTAAGGTATACACAAGACAAAGAATAATACTTTAATAGTGTTCTGCTCATATGCTATACAGTATACCGTCAGACCAACTGATGCTGATTTTGTATTCTAATATCAATGCATGAGAAAGATACAGTATGCACTGAGGCAGTACATTAAAGTTAAACAAATACCATGACTGTGTAATATTATAATATATATAATGTAATATTGAACAGTAGACTGAAGTAAATTAAATTAGCATTAATAGTAAATTAAAGGAATACTTCAATATTTTGGGAAATACACACATTTGCTTTCTTGCCCAGCTATGAAAAGATGGGTGCCAGTCATGTTCACTCTTCATTTGTACAGTTTAAAGAGATTTAATGTGTTATTTAGTGAGCGTTAGAGGTGCTGGCTGACAGATTTTATTACCTTTGGAAAGAGGCAGGCTAGCTGTTTCCAGCTGGTTTGAAGTCGGAGTGGACAAAAAATTAATGGCACCATTCTATATTGTTGTCTTATTTATTTATTTACTTACGTTTTCATGCAAACCTACACACTCATAATAATCTATCTGTGAAAAATCAAAAATTGGTAAATATAGGCTCTAGTTTGGGTAAGAATATGTGACAAGCACTTTGTTTTTGTTTGTCTTTTTTTCTTTCATAGTGTATTGTAAATAAGAGTTTTCTATCAGTGTCACCAAGCAACAGCACCGACAGCACCAGCAAAGTAACAAATCCCAGCCACTGTGCAGCTGACTGATATAATATAATAAGAAGTAATTCAAAATGTTATGCAGTCAGTCAAAACCATGTTACGTGTGTCCTGGTATGAGGATGCTGTCTGTCAAAAGCCTTTTGAAGGGTAAACATGCAAATGTCTATGTATGGCAGGTGGAACAGACAGATTCTAAAGCAACAAAGAACAACACACCCCATACGTGCTTTTACATCAGCCAAGAATTTGGTAACTATTGATAATCAGTTGTGACGCCAAGATAAGAGAAAAGTATTGCTGATTGCAATAATGCATGAAGATTGTTGAAATGCTAAAGTAACTCTCTTCCTCACCTGTCTCTCTAAGACACATGCAAACACGTGCACAATAATCATACCAGCAAATGATAAAGACAGTGATATAGTGTGTACAAATGCTATCCTGGGGAGAACTGTGGTAGTCTAACCTGCTGAACTGCCTGCACCGTGTGTTCAATGGCGAGCTGCATTCTTTCCGAGACCGCAGACAAGTTAAAATGACTGCTGTTCACAGACTGTACAATATCTGTCATCAGGGTCATCACAGGCTTCTGAAGGCTTAGTATCAATGCTGAAAGAGAGAAAAAAGTAGACAGTATGAGCAATACAAATGGCTTAAAAAATGATTACAAGTTTTGAAAAAATCAAATAATAATTACTGAAATACATCAGGTATAGAAAATTAGTTATATTTATGAAATGGTGCAAGAGACCAATAGGTGCTTCATGTATCATGGTGTGAAAGGTGCACTTAACTTAAGGCATAACTACACCTGTAAGTCTTCAGGTGCCATGTGTGTTTGTTATTTTACCTTTACTGAACATAGTAGACATTTTTTCCTAAGTCAGTGAGTCTTGCTCCTTCTTACTAATTTGGATCACAGAGCAATCTGTCCTTGTCTTAGCTACACAAACATAGTGTTCTCACCGTTCTCTGCTTGCATGTTGTTCACCATACTTGCTATGATTTTTTCAAGTAGTGGGACAACAGATGTGCCATTGTCCCATAGCTCTGTTCCTTCGACAGTTGACAGTATGGACTCTAGCATCTTTTCAAGTCTGTGAGAAAACAGAGCATTTCTGTTGAGGGGCAATCACAGAAGCAACTAAACAGAATGCTTTATTATGAAATATATAAACGTTACTATCACCTCACACAGACATACAAAGTATGCAGTTCAAGGTTAAGGTGTTGTCTAACCATCCACTTTCCATCGCAGGTGGCGATTAAACTTACTTGTCCCAGGTTTCTTGGTCTGCCTGCCCAGTCATCACCTGTTCCAGGACAGGAGCAAGATGAGAGAAGCCCTCCAGTGATGGAGCAGTTGTATGTGAGCCTGGACCTCCCATGACAAGTGACCAAAGCATGCCCAGGAGTTTGCCCATCTGACCAGAAAAAAGGGTGAAAAAGAGGAAAGCGTTCTGTTTTTCATACACTGATTTTTAATGTGATTCAATGCAAAGCTGCAACTACAGGAATGTTCCATATACGCTTTGATCCATGAAATATGATAGGAACACTGCACACAGGACACACAACTTTGATAAACAATAAGATCCTTTTTGTTTTGTTTGTCTGTCAGTGATGATCAATGATATTGCATTTCAGTACCCTCATGAGTGGTTTGTTTTCATGTGTCATTTGTAACTGGGTGTTGGTCAACAATTCCAACAGAAGAACAGAGATGACAGAGATATACTATCAGTATTTTATTTTTAGTGGTCACCTGTTTAACCCTCAGGACTTCTGAAGGTTTCATTTTAAGGCTTTTAAAAAGAGATGAAACAAAACAAACAAAAGAAAAATATTTCATACACACATGTG
This sequence comes from Thunnus maccoyii, assembly GCF_910596095.1. Taxonomy (NCBI): domain Eukaryota; kingdom Metazoa; phylum Chordata; class Actinopteri; order Scombriformes; family Scombridae; genus Thunnus; species Thunnus maccoyii. The sequence continues at coordinate 15,215,322 of NC_056543.1, forward strand.
GCAATGTTTTAAGGCTTACCTGGCCAATAATTACTGGCAAATTTTCTGCTGATGCATTCCCAAAACTTGCCCAGAGACTCATGTTGCCTGAAATCACAAGAAATTTTGTTCATACACTGAATTTCAATGTCAAATATACAAACACAGTCCTCCTTGTAAAACATACTCTTACAACAGAAACATTGTGTGACTTTGATCCACAGATCTTTAGGCTGTCTGGCATCAACGCTGGAATAATGAAGTGCACAGTGCAACCTCCACTCCATCAGAGTTCATCAGGATTCAACATGATGTCCACCTACAGTGACATTGAGAGGCTGACTTGCCTTGGCCAGACTCCAAGATGAAGTGAGTGATGTTAATGAGGACAGAAACGTAGTCCTGGGCTGTGCTGTTTGGCGGCAGGAGGCTTTGGACTGTCTTCATCTGATTCAGAATCCTTAAGAAACAAAGCACATCAATATTTCACATTTGTGTCTCATCAAAAGGTCATCATATCTCATAACATTTTATCAAAGGATTGCAGAGGGTGCAGCTGCATGCTCTTCATCTTTCTGTTTGGTTTAAGTTTTCCATCTGGACCTGTGGTTCCTAATTATGGTCCCTGGAATTCAGAGACCTGCTGGTTTTTGTAACAGTTAGCTACTTGGTGACTCTTTAATTAAAAGTTAAAAAAGTCTATCAAAGGAATAGTTCAACATTTTGTGAAATATGCTTATTTGTTTTACTGCCGAGAGTTACAAAAGAAGACTGAATTCATTCATATCTGTCCGTTTGCTTAGTGGAAGTAGAGGAAAAAGAAAGCATGGCTCAGTCCAAAGGCAAAAAAATCTGCCTACAAGCACCTCTAAAGCTAATTAACAAGTTATGTCCCATTTGTTTAATCCATACAAAAACCAAAGTGTAAAAACAAGTTCAGGTTTTACTGGTGCTTATGTGCTGTACTATCTCATGGCCAGCATGTCGTCACCATAAGGTTGCCAAGCTACCAGCAGAGACTAATTGAACTTCCCAAAATGTCAAACTATTTCTTTAATTAGCAGGACAATCCAACTAAAAGCATCTTAAATACCAAGGAGCACATATTGACTTCTGTCATGCCAATGAAAGAATACTGTCTAAACTGTCTCCTGTTTAAGCAATTCTATTTCTCTATACATACGCATTTATAATTTCCTTATTTCTCTCTTATGAAGACAGTACAAGAAACTAACACAGTAGGCCGAACCCCTGATAGATTTTTATTCTGGAGGACTACTTTCATCATCATTCATCATTTCAAGTCAAGTCAGCCTTGCATAATATTGCTAAAATATTTTTACCATTTGCTGATTATAAGATTATAGCAGTTTTATCATTTGCTCCAATGACAAAGTGTCACTCACATCTGATTCCAGTTGTCTGGTCCACTGGCCGTGGAGAGGGTCTCAAAATAAGTGGTCACGATTTTGATTCCAGAAAGCAGGTATTCAGCGAACATCTCTGGTACTGTCTGTTGAATGAGCATCTCAGCTCTCTTGAGGATGAGGAGGGAGATGTTAGCTGATGAGGCAAAACTCAAGTCTGGTTGGAGTATGAGCTTTAGGGAATCCTGCACAATTTCCTGGATGTTTTGCTGTACAGAAAGTGGCAGGGGGCCCGTGGCTGCGGTCAGGACCTGCATACCACTTTGGAGTGCTTCCGAGATAGCGGCTAAGAAGTGTTCACTCTGTAGGCCACCTGGTTGCTCCGCCAACATTAGGGCTTTGCTCAAGGACTGGGTGATGGTGCCAATGATGGAGAGGTAGGCCAGCTGATCATCATTGAGAATATTTGCTATCGTCTCAAGCAGGAAGTCGAGGTCTTTCACAGGGGTGGAGACGTTCATGGAGGAGTTTCCCCATTGGAGCATACTAGTGAAGACCAAGGTGACATTGGGTTGTTTCATCCACTCCTGTATGATGTTGAGGTATAGCTGAATTTGGAGCTCAGTGGCATGCAAGAGGGTTGTGTTGAACAATGGCCCTGAACCGTAGCTATGGACACTGTCATTCTGAGCTTGAAGGTTGACCTTTATCAATTCAAGTAGATGCCGGAGAATCTCAACTGTTGTTTGGCCAATTTCCCTCAGCCCTGCACCATCTATTGGGTACTGGAGGTTGTTCATCAGGTTACCAATCTGGTCACTGATAAACAAATTAAAATCTGCCTGCGCCAGCTGTAATGTCACTTGCATGTGTGTGAGGCGGAAAAGGGGCTCGAGGAGGTCTGAGTAGGAGCTTTTGCTGGTGACATTCTCCAGCCTTTTTAAGTACCATTCCACAATCTCCAAGTATACTTTATTAATATACATGGGGTTTGCTGTTGAGGTGGCGTTGAAGATGCGGTTCAAGGGTTCAGGGTTGGCGGCTACTTTTAACAGGTTTTCAATCACTGTGATTTCATTCATGATCTCTGGAGTGTTCAGATGGTTCAGCTGGAGGTTCATCTTGATATTGGCTAGGGTGATGTTCAGGGCATGTATGACAGCCATGTTTGTATTGGAGCTGAAGTCAACTTGGACAATATCACTGATAGCGCTATTGACGATTAACGGGATTAGGGAGAGAATGTCTGTCTCATTATGGAGAGCAGGTATGTGTGTCAGGAAACTGCTGACCCCGTTTATCAGTTCCTTAACACATTTGGTTGTCACTGTTTGGTTATGCTGTGGTTCAAAACACTTGCGAGCATTGACTATCTCCATTATGTTCACCATTAGGTCACTGATGTTTGCAGCTCCAGCTAGGGCAGCGATGTGATTCAGCTCTTCAAGGGTTAGATTTGACTGTTTCAGAGCATTCTGGACTTGAGACACAGTAATATTTGGTGTAGTCATGACCAATCTGATGAAATGAAGGGTCTGTTTGAATGTTTCCACATTGGAAGCATCCTGTGGAGACAGGAGGAGTGAGAAGAACATTGATGCAATTTCCTCACGTTCCTCTCCCCCCAGAAGAAAGTTGGGTGTAGCTAATTTGATGGTGACACTACCGTTGGCCGAGAGCATCATGTCTAATATCTGTTCCACGAATGTGAAGATTTCTGGGATCCCAGCCAAACAGTCCTGGCCTGTTGCACATGAGGTCATCTGATCCTGCAGAGTTTTGAAATCCTGGAGAAAGAGAGCAGCTTCCTGCTGGACTTCAGGTGGAAGGAATGCTACAAATTTCTGAATAACAAGGTTCTGGGCAGCATCCGGTCCAGCCTGAGTAAGGTTCTCCAGGCTCTCAGGGGTGAGGAGGTTGAGAAAGTCTTTGGATAGCAGGTGGAGGTCAGTGACTTGAGCTGTGCTGAGCTGCCCACCTGGTAACAAGACATGGTCGATTTTTCGCAGTCTATACAGAGACACCACAAATTCTTGAAGCTGGCGCATGTACCCAAGGATGATGTTAGTTGGGTCACCATTTGGAGAATCCATCACTGTCTTCAGTAGCTCCATGGCATGGAGAATGGCCTCCACAGTGCCTGCTGAGGTTTGGTTGGTGAAAGGCTGGATGGCTTCTCTGAGACGGGCTACATCATCAGGATGGAAGTAGTCAGAATACGTGAGCAGAGTGTGCCCCATGATGTGGGGGAGAGACATGGTGAGGTTACCCTCCAAGGAGAGAAACAGCATTATTAACCGCTCCAATTCAGGCATTGTTGGGTCTGTCTCATTGAAGGTAAAAATGTGCTGGTTAAGCCTGCCAAGCTTTGAGGCAACATCAAGAACTTTGGAGACATTTATGGGGCCGTCACTGTAGAACAGAGGCAGTAGTGGTGCCAGACCTGTAGACTGTAACAGGCTCTCAATGAGGGGAGGCATGACCTCAGAGTTAGAGATGTTTCTGTCAGAAAGGGTGGAGATCCTTTGGACAAAGCCATCCAGGTTTTTCATCAGGTTAATCATGTATGCGGAGAGCGCGTCGCCACCTTGGATTTCTTGTTCCAAATATGATACTGCCAAATGTTTATAGGTGTCACCAAACACATACTGCAACAGATTCACAGTTCCTTTGAGAGAGCTACAGAGAAGAGAGGAGTGGATGAGACAGTGTAAGAATTTTATGCATACATTACTCGAAATGTGTTTTAAAAAGTGACAATAAACTGTCTTCTGCTTGTTGTAATCACTTTGTTGGTACTATACTCAATTCCACATTTGTCCAAAGAAGCTGCCTGTTTAATCATGCTACATATTACATACTAACAGCAGCAATCAGTTAATGTTAATCATTTAATTAAATTGTTATTTTTAATTAATCAACATCCTATCAACAGTTAAAAGTCAATAACAAAACAGAAAATTCCATTTCACAGTATGTACATGCAGTCTTCACATTTAATATGATATCATTCATTAAGACTCAGACTTTGCCACTTACTTCACCAGGACGTCTTGATTTGGTGACATCAGTACCTCAGTCAATGCTTGAACAAACTGGTGCCAGTTCAAACCAGTGTCACAATGAATGTTTGAGGTATAGATGTTAAGAGAACCTAAAGGAAAAGCAAAGATATTATACATTCACACATACTTGAATTGGTTGTGTTTACTTAGTTATATAAATAATTACTTTGTTTTGAATAAACTACTTTAGGTACTTAATGAATACATTTAACAGAATTTGGAGAGATATTTACTGCACGTATTCACCCTGCTCATATTTCACAGTCAAATTAAGTTTGCGGGTGATGCCACCATCACCTGCCGTATTACAAACAACAAAGAGTCTTCATATCGGGAGAAAATTAATAATCTTGCAGTGTCCCGCACAAATAACAGGCTACTGCTAAATGTCTGCAAAAACAAGAAGCTGATAGTTGATTTAAGGAAAAGGGAGGCAGTGACACACACCCCTGTCTACATCAGTGGGATGAGGTGGAGTGGGTAAACAGCTTCAGGTTTCCTAGGAATCAGCATTAAAGAGGACCTGTCATGGACATCATACATATCCACCCTGGCAAAGAGGGCTCAGCAGCGAGTGTATTTTCTAAGAAAACTTAGGAAAGCAAAATTCTTATGCCAGGTTCTCATTAACTTTTACAGAGGGAGCAATAGCAAGCATCCTGACTGAAAACATAACAAAATAGCATGGAATATGCACAACCCAAGACCAAAAGGCTCTGCAGTGGGTCATTAAAACCGCCCAGAACATTACTGGTAGACATCAAGCAGGCATCAGTGACATCAGTGAGGTGCCTGCTCAGGATCCAAAAGATACTAAATGTTTTTGGTTTTCTTTTGCACATTACACTACTTTTTTTTATTCCTTCCATCTACTTTTATATTCTACTTTGTTCTATTTATTACCTATTTGTTTCATCAAATTGTAAATTTTAAATATTTGAATATTTGTTTATACATGATCTGTATGTGTAGTGTGGGGGGTCATTTTGCAATCCTGTATTGTATAATGACAATAAAGCTAAACCTTGAACCTTGACATGTGAGCTTCATAGCAGACCAGTGACATCCTTTATTAATTAATTTAACATGACTATATGAGGAAAAGCAAAAAAAGAAGAATGGAAAAAAGAAGAAAACAAGTGAACAATAAAACTGTCGAATTGCCATTTCTTTTTGTTGGTTATTGTATATTTGAAATATATTAATATATGATTTATACTTTCAATGGACTTTTTAGTTGCTGTATACAAAGGGAGATACAAACAGAGAGAAAATAAACGAGACTCACAGTTTGCTGGCTGAGTTGTGACATCAGGTCTGTAGTTCAAAATCCAGTAAACCATGTGGAAATAGTTCTTTACCTCGGGCCACAGTTGACTGTTCTCAATCTTTTCTCCAAAATCCACCATGAACAAGAAAACACTAAAAGCAAAGGAAAGCAAAGCAAAAGCACAACACTGTTGAGAAAGTGATGACACATGACACCATGAAATGAGACACTGTGCACATAATCTAAAACACATCATGGTGGAAAATTGATCCTCCTTATCCACTGATATTTTTTAAATCAATTCAATGAAACAGGCCATTTGCAGAGCCTTGTCCAACTTAAATCTATTTTCTTCACTGAATAAAAAAATAATGTCAGTTGGCCTGGGCCTATGTTAAAGGCATTTTAAATGTTATCTTTCTAAGATGCCCTTTGCTCTTTAGTTTAAAAAAAATTGGCTGCTATGAAAGTAAATGAAAACATTACTTCGGAGTAAGACTAAAGTCATTTATAAGACTTTAAGACTGTTCACTAAATAGCAGTACTTTACAGGATATAACTACCTGTAATCAATCATTTGTTCAAAGCAAACGTACATAGCACAGTAGCTCTATTGAATGAAACCCTGTAGATATTTAATCATCACATTATAAAAACCTTTGTTGAAGAGTCCCAGTGACATTCAGAGTGCTGTTGCCTGTTGCCATCCAGTTCATCCAGTATTCTTCACCCAGCTCTGTGACCAGTCTCTCCGTAAACACTCCAAACTTCAGAGTGTTATTATACAACTTGTGCCACTCAGAGAGAATCATGGGAAGTGTTACATTATAGTCTCCTTGGCCTGTCAGAGTGCTGTAAAACTCTTGTGCCTGTGGAGAGACATAATATGAAACAAGATTTTAAAAACACATCTGATTTTAAAGAAGTTTATTGAATCCCAAAGCTTTAAATCAAGAAAGCGCATTACCAGTCAGAGGGAGCAAGATTTAGTAAAATAACCATAGATATATCAAGTTTATTTTTTTAATTTAATTTTAATAATTTAATTTTATTGATTTTTTTTCACAAGAAAACTCAACAGGACACCTTTAAATATTTATAAGTAAAAAAATGACTTCTGATGAAGTTTAGTAACTTTTACCATCTGAAGCAAAGGCAGCCACTTCATCAGTAGAGGTTGCTGTACAGTAGAGCTGTTCTGGCAGATCATTGATCTCCACACCTCGATCTCTACACTCTTGGTTGACAACAGCCACTCGAAGGGAGCCAGGACATCCTTACATGTTGAAGACCCATTTGCCAGAATCTAGTGAAACAGAAACAGAAAGAGTCACCTGTGAGTTTGCTGCCTTCAGTGTTGTTTTTTTTAGCAACTTGAGACAACTAGACAGATTTTAAAACAATGCCCAGTTTAATCCACTTATATAAGGTACTCATTTGGAACTGAAACTAAATGTAAATGTACCAAAAAAGTCAATTTAATAATCAATGACACTGTAAATTTGAGTGCATGTACAACTACAGTAAGTACAGGAGGTGAAAGCTGAAAAATCTCAATGTCACGGTCACATGGTTGTCATTGCCCTGCTGACGCCAAGAGAGAAATAGGAGGCCAAGAGAGTAGGAAAAAGGTAATGCTGATGAAAAAAAGTTGCCGGCCTGCTTTTTAGAGACAGTGTCCTTCACCTAATGTCCATCTGAAGAGCAATTTCTTTTTTCTTACTGATAGAATTGCAACAGGTTAATATTGGCCGATATAAATCATTCGGGTTCTTATGCCTAGGTGTGTAAATTTTCTAGGAGAATTTACAAATTTACAAGGTTGCAAACTTTGAAAGTGTCATAGGTTGAACACCTATGATAAGTAAGTGTTCAGGTAAGATCCTTTCTTTGCTGTTGCCAACCTATGGTGCTCATTAGCCTCAAGGCTTAGTGTTCTCCTTGATGTAACAACAAATTATTCCTCCAGTACTTCGTGTACCATGACAATCAGCCAATCTTTAAACCTGTCTGATTGCTTGTGGTGCAAGAACTCCATATTTTACTGACTCCACCCATCTAAGCAATGACACTGACTGTAATGATGTCTGAAACTAAAAAAAGAAGATGAAGAACATCAAAAATAACTTTTTGAACTAATAAATTTCTTTAGGAGATTCATACCCAAAGACTTATGGTCAGTTGAAATACAGCTTGCGTACCTTCATAATGACTTCCATTCCACTGTCCAGGATACGACCGATCAAAACGCTTGCCTCAGATTGGTTTGTCAGCAACGTAAGGTAAGTCATTTGGAGTCGACCGGTATCTTTCAGGAAATCATCCATCATGTCTGCAAACCAGAGACAGTGTAGACAACAAACATACAGCAGAGACAAAGCCAGGTCAGAGGACTATATTTATATTTAAGGTTTAAACTGAATTGCAGTTTAGGTAAAAAAAAAAAAAAAAGTACATTTTAAGCACAGTTTTAGAAAGAATTCCATCTACAGACACCCAACCGCTTGACTTCAATTTCTTTCATGCAAAACTTCCCAGGAGGTTATTTGGGATGTGTAACAATTTTCTTTTTGTGTGTGTGTGTGTGTATTCATTTCCCTCATGTAAACTCCTCTAGTCCTACTTTGGGTTAAAAAATCCCTATCTATCATCGGTCCCCTGAGAAAGGGTGTGAACTTGTTCCATTCACCTCTAGGTTATACGGTACATCTGCCCCCGCAGAGAGAACAATAGTGACTGTGGCAGCATGTAACAGAAAAAGTATGTCATTCTTCTTACACTACACATAATATGTCCTGTGAACAAGTTAACATTAAATTTAATCTCTCTGCTTTTGTTCTTTCATTGTAAGAGCTGATACCAAAAGTTGATATTTATCATGTACGTCTTATTTCAACTATTTCTATCAAAGTTTCCTGTCAGAATCAATTTTTATCTTGACAGGAAATACATTGTCTATGCTTGTGAGTAGACATCACTAGGAAACAGAAAGACCACCACCAGCAGCTGTTTTTAACAGTGATTAAAATGAAAGAAGTAATATGTCAAAACTATTAGTGCAATGACAGGAGAGTCTCTTTGTGAGTGGGCAGTTATGTGGTCTTACCTTCGACGGTGTCAAGGGCCAGTGTCGCTGTCTGCATGGACTGAAAGCCGGATCTGAGGATGCTCTGGACAACCATGTCCACCTCAGGGACATTTTTTATAATTTCCATCACCACATGACCAACCTCCAAGAACCTGCCAAAGCATGAAGGCAGATTCAATATAAAGTCTAAATAAAACTGCTCATATTACAGTGGACACTTCAGGGAGAACTTCTTTTTTTTACTAATTAGTGTAAAGTTCTCCAATATTTAGCCTGATGTATGCAGAGAGAATAAAAACATATATAAAAATAAGTTTGGTTAATTTTAGATAAAAATGTAAGTATTCTAAAATGTTGTGTATAAAATACATATCCCAAACATTTTTTCCAGAAATTTTAAAGCAGATGTTTGTTTGTTTTTTTTACCTTCTTATTGTACTAGAATGTTATAATAAAATGTGTTTTTGGCCAACTTTGGCTGAACAAAAATATCAACCTGCCCACTAGTAATAATTTCTTAAAAACTTGTTCCACTTGTATGAACATTTGTGTAACATTCAGGAAGCCCATTCAGTTGCTTCAACGGAAATTGCCTTTTAGTTTTTTGCAGCACTTGGTAGCCTGTATTGCATTTGTTTTACAGCTGGTTGACAAAGTATGTAGAGAACATACAGTACTGTACTTACAGCTCCTCGTCGATGTTTTGTGGTTGTGTATCTACGCTACGCCGGCTTCTTGTGATGTTGGATCCTCCCTGCCCCCCTGGGGACAAACCTCCCATCAGACTGTGGAGCAGCCCTTTGGCAAAGGCCACATCATGTGGAGCAACATCCGTACTCCATGCCAGGAGAGCCTGAGAATATCAGTTATATAAAGAGGGAAAAGAAAGGACAAATAAAGGGCATGCCAATAGTTAGATTTTCAATATACCAATAAGTTTGTTCTGTAATATAATATACTTTGTAATTTACTGAATCTGTAACTTGTATGAACGACATGACTAATTGCCTTATGCAAGCTTTAGATTTAGTGACGCCTGTCTGACTGTTTGAGTGAGTACACAAAGTAATGACAGAATAAGCTAACGACTGATGATTGGGAATTATCTCATCAAAACACGTCCACCATAGTGGCAGCACTAATTGGTTATCCTTGAGGTTTCTGCTCCCCAGGTGCGACCTGGGAGTTGCAGTTGCTTGTTGCTATGGCCAACAGCTTTTCTTGTGGCCGCGGGCTAATTATTTGGTATACTCTGAATCTAATTACTTGTGAAGGTGGCACTTGAGAATGCAAATTAGGAGGAAAGAGAGAAGAATACAGACAAGCAACGAAAGAGAGAGCAAGATTGAGAAAGTGAACAAAGACAAGAGGAAAAAATGCTGCCCACACATATCAAGTAGCTGACTCATGCCTGATTTTCTGTGAAATATTTTGTTAATGATGATAACATCATTCACATTATCTTAACCTACCTGCTTGGCCACCTTGTTAGGACTGATCCAGCCCAGAAGCATGTCCACAGTGCCTGTAGTGCATGCTGCTGTTAGCCACAAAGGGTTGCTGCTGTTGTCACACAAGTAAGCACGCACCATGTCTCTGTCCAAAGTCAGGCCGATAGCCTAAGGAAGGGAAAACAATGGTCAAACTCAAATTAAGTGGTGACTCATTTGCGGAATAAATAGTAAAATAAATAGTAAAACAGTAGTATCAGAATGTTACTTTAAAGGAACAGTTTGACATTTTGGGACATAAACTTATTTGCTTTCTTGCTGTTAGTTGAGAAAACATAATCTCATATATTTCCGTTAAATATGAAACTAAAGCCAGATATTTAGTTTAAGGACTGGAAACAATGGAAAACAGCTAGCCTGGCTCTGTTCAAAGGTAAAACAAATTCACCGACTAATTCCTCTAAAGGTCATTAATTGACATGTTATATCTTATCTGTACAAAAACAAACGCTAAAAATTGCATGTTCCGCTTTTACCAGCTGATATGTGCTTGAGTATTTCTTGATTGACTTTCAGTGACTTTCTGAAGTCTCATTGTCATCATGAGGTTGCCTGACAGCCAACGGAGACTACAGGAAGTCACAGTGAAATGAGATATAACGTGTTAATTAGTGAACCAAACATTTATTGTTCCCAATTTCTCAACTGTTAGGATTTGCTACTTTTCTTTGTCTCATTGGATAGTAAACAGATTATTTCTTAGTTTTGCACTGTTAAGTAATATGAAGATGTCACCTTGGACTTTGTTGAAATTGTGATTGACATTTATCACTATTTTCTCAATTAATCGAGAAGTCAATCTGCAAATTTATCAATAATGAAATCAAACATTAGTTGCAGCCTTAATGGGGTTGTTGTTCATTTAATTTGCAAGTTCAAGTTCACATTCACAAATTCAAAACTGAGACACAAATGTGACTTCTATGCCAGAGGTCAGAGTGGGTGGGACCAGTTTGGCAACCCTGGAAAAAAGGTGTTGTGTATTTATTTAAAATTTGCAATATGCAAATTTGAAAAATATGTATGAAAAGGTATATCAAGGTATATCATTCGGATCTGACTTTATTTCATTCTCCACATAGTAAAGAAATGTATGCCCTGACATGTTTATTTTGTACATAAAGACTACAGGCAGCACGTACCTTATCCAACGGTATCTGGACATCTTGTAAAACCCGTTTCACAATTTCACTCAGTGAGTCATTGTGCAACGTGACAACATCTCCAAGGGAAATGGAAACATCTAGACAGAATCAAATCATGTCAGCAGAGAACTTGACTGATGACATTACTGAGGTGTTATGATATCAAAGGTGAACTGTATCTGCACTGTGGACTACTGAGCCACCATTTTAAATAAATTATACCATAAAGTTATATTATAGTGATCAGTGGTTCATTTACCTGCATATTTATAATCATACACTTAATATTCCCTCATGCATTTTCATCAAACACACACTCAAAATTGCAAAGAAGTGACAGTACATAGTTACCTTTGCCAGGCCAGTTTTGAACATAGTGGATCACGTTGATGCCTCCAACAAGTAGTGGATATACCATGGAGACTGAGGCGTTGACTTCAGGGAAATTACTCTGGATGACATGCATAGCACTAGAGAGACCACGAGAGAAAAATATTTAATGCTCATGATAACACGGAACATGCAGCAAACCCCTAACAGAACTAATAATTAGACAAACTCTAACTTTCCCTGCTGCTAAATCCTGAAGTCTAAGATAATGGGGGCTTCAAACAGGGCTAGGGCTAAGTGTTTGAAAGCAAATACAATATTTCTAAGCTGAGGTCACCGGGGGTCGATTTTATTGTGCCTCAGTTCAGATTTTTAAAACGTCATCCCATCCATACCAAAACAGTCAGTGACTTTTGTGATTCCCCTCATAAACATCAGTCTCACAGCTCTTTAGAGCGAGGTGATTCACCTCACCTCAGTGGAAACTAATCATTAGAAAAACACAGGACTCTGCATTTAAATTAATAATTAATGACAGAAATTGTGTACAAAAATAAAATTTCAGACCAAAGGAGCTGCACTCACAGTCAACAATGTGCCCTGGCCTTTATTAAATATTAAACATATTATACATTTGATTCTACAATTCCCATCATGTCTCTTTTGTGTGCAAACCTTACTAAATAAACACCACCATACAGTAGCCCTTCATTCACTTTAGATTGTTCCACCATTAAAATAACATTACCCCTGTATGTTGGTGAGAACGGCCTCTGTGTTGTCCAGTGCCTGGTCAAGAGAGCTTGGGGAGAAGAACTCGGGAATGGCTAGAAGGCTCTCCCACAATGAGGACTGATTTTGCAGCTGATCAAACACCAACACCGCCATCCCAGCAAACGTCATCAGCTCGTCTGGTTTTGTAAGCATCTGCTCCGTCAGTATCTGAAAACCAGAAAGGCAACTTCAGTCAGTCCAAAAACAAATCTCACGAAGAAGTTCATTAAGATTAGCACCATCATGTTGTCCTATCAGCAACCAGCTGACACATGCAGGCATAAACCCACATACTGTATGTATGCACACAAACACACACACACGCACACACACATTGTAAGGGCAGCAGCAAAGGTTAGATATCACAGGTAACGTACAAGATAGCGATCAATCATAATTAATAACTAAGAACATTCCTCCTTTGACATCTACTGGTTGCTGGTGCGTCTTTCAGCCAGGTATTTAAAGGAATGCTGTCCATCATGGTTTTGGTAGTCTGGTCCACTGGTCAAGATCCCATTGGGCTTGACAGCAGGTGTGATCATCATCAAAATATGGATAAGTTGAGCAATGGGCTGGTCAACCTAACTGATTGTTTTCAGTGAAGATCCGTTTTGTATTTTGTCAGTTCGTGATTTTTACAAGTCCAGAAGTATGAGCGAATATCAGGAAAATCTATTCAACCTAATATCACATGAATGACTAGTTAATGTTCAATAAGGCTGCTCAGTGATCAACAGAAGATTATAATTTTACAAGGCTGCCATTTGTTTAATTTCTCTGTGACTGTGTGAGCATTAAGGGGAGTGTTGTTGAAATATAGCATGGTGTTCATTGGGATGAAAAAACACACACCTGGTTTAATGTCTGGAGAAAGGCTTCAAACACAGTGTCGTTGGACTTGCAGAAAGTGACCACAGCATAGGTGACGGGGTTGGGTGAGGTTGTGTTAATCATGGGCAGAGTCGTGGTACAGATCAACCTCTTCAACAGGTGCACTGACTCCAGCATAGCGTTCAAAGCCTCCTGCAAAGGATATGATTCATACTGATTCAAGTTATTACACTTAAGCATCCATTAAGTGAAGCTATTCATTTATAAGGTCATTAATGATTGATTTTCTGAGTACAATTGTTGATTGTACTTCATATTCCAAATATTTTACGATTCCAATATCACATCTATGAATGAACTATTGCAGTGACTATTTATTTCTATACCTACTCAAACAAAACCCATTGTAAACCAAGTAATCATCATTCACACAATACATCATAGCATTATAAAAAATATAACTCTCGATGACTCTAACCAGTTATGCTGACTAAACTCTTTTGGATAAATTATTAATTTACCTCTGAAATGCTTTTACAATGTGATCAAACCTATTGAGTTTGCACTCGGCTTGACATTCTTATGACAATATTAGGTCAGTATAGCCGTGGTTAATAATATACTGAAGGCTTAAGACTTTGATTTGAGTTAAGAGACTTAAGTGAGGATTTCAAACTTCACATGGACCAGACTTGAACTGGAGACATTAAAGCAAAAGCTTGGCCAATTTTGACCCAGTTATATCACCGAGGAAAGAGTATGTGTTTCAGGATATTGGCTTTAAATACATTTTTCCTTTGTTTTCATCCCTTTGGAGCAGTTTTGGGGTGGGTGCTCTCCTTTTATAATTTTTTTATGAGTGGCTTGAATAGTCCTGTAGCTATTAAATTGAAGTAAAACATAACCATTTCTTGCTTCAATAGTGGTTTCTGCGACTATAACACTTTCTCAGTTATAATCAAACGTAATGCGCTACAGTTTAAATGCAATACAGTGTTGTTTGCAAAAAAAAATAAACAGACATATATTCTAAGTAAACCTCCTAGGCCTCCCTATAAATCTGTCAGTTTTTTTTCTGAGGTCATCTCATGGCCAGTACATAAGAGACCAAACAAGGTTTCAATACTGCGATAACAGATATGGGAAACAGGCTCTTCCTTATTCTCAGCATTTTTGTTCCTCTCATTGTAAGTTAGTAATACCCACCTGATCACCCAGAAGAGTAGTATTGATGGTGTTCATGAAAGACACATTGTTAGGGTTTCCTTGGTTAGGTAGACCTTTAACACAGGAACACATTGTTGAAAAATTGGTAGTGACTGTGGCAGTTACAGCAATACCTACTATCATAGTCACCACACAATGCAAAAATGAGAAGTGCAGTGAGTAAACAATGCCCATATTATCTAAGAATTATGGTTCTTATGGTAATAGTTCAACATTTTTGGAAATATGTTTATTTGCTTTCTTACAGAGAGTTAAGTGAAAAGATTATTATCATACTTTACTTTTATTACCACTGTCTTTTAAATATAAAGCTATGGCCAGGAGATTAAGCTAAGCATAAAGCACAAATTAAAATTAAATTCCCAGTTAGAACATATATAAAAGGTCTACTCTATTTATTTTAACTACTGAAAAATACAATAAAGTGCCCCCCGAAGTACATAATTGAACCCAGAAGTGTGAAACTATACTGGAAAAGTGGAGGGATATAAAAACATACCCAAGACGTTGTTCAAGGCCTCAATCACTGCTGTAGGATCATTGCTGGAGTCATTGGGGAATGCAAAGTTGAAAAAGTCTCCCCCCTGAAGCAGGTTTGCCAGTGGGGAGTCTGGTGGGGTCGACCTGCCATATAGAGTAAAAAGAAAAATCAGATGAGACAATGTGCAGTTGTGTTGCAGCTGTGACTTAATTCACTTTAAATAAAAAAGTTAGTCTTCTTAGAGAGTTTAATTTATGTTTCTGAAAAGCTAAAACATTTTCCAGGGCGTTCTAAGCTAAGTGGGTATTGTTAACTGTATTGGATAGCAACATTTGAACACCTTGACAATTTAGATATAACAACATTATTTTTGTTAGCATTTGTGCCCATATATTGTCATTGAGTGCTAACAAAATAATCATCCTTTTTGGTTTATCTTGGTTAAAATGACATGATGACCTTAGATTAAGGACTAAAAACTCAATGACTCCATGATTCAGAAAAAACTATGAAAAAAATGTTCTAGAGAGAAAACTCGTGACAGAGGATAATGCTAGCTAAAAAAAAAAGGAGGTGGGACTTTGCCTCTCTAAAAAACAGAACAAAAACTTGACTGAAAATAGCTATGACAGGGCATTAGGGTTAAGGGTGCAACAAACAGGTTTTCCTATCAGTCATTCTACGCTCTGTCAGGAATTTAAATGTCTGTGACAACACAACAACTTATGGAACAAAACCAACCAGAGACAAAACCTTCCACTGACTGATGCTGGTATTGAGCGCTTGGAGTACAAAAAAGTAGACAGGTTACAGTGAGTAAGGTGCCTGTTTCTTAAAGATTATGTAACTCCAAGTGTTGACAGAGTTGTTTAAAAAAAACACAGTAGAAAAAGGACAAAAAAGAAGTCAGTCATCTACTATTTTATAACAGAAAAACAGACAAAAATAGACCAGGTTAAAGAAAGATTAAGACACATTTGTTTGATATCAGTTGTGACCCAAAACATAAAACTGTGGTGTGTCATAATCAGGAGTTAAAAGAGTACTCCACCGGTTCAGCGTTGCATTCCTATTGACCCTCAGCAACAAAGAAGTGCTCGGACTCTGTAATTTTGTCTTTTAACTTCCTGTTAAATAACAGAAGCAGTTCTGGTGTAGACAGGGAATTAAAAAACAAAATTAAGGATGTGTCACACTGTGTACATTGACATCTGCTGCTTGTGATCATCATGCTTTATTTCTTCATCCAAAACACAGATGAAATTCATTAAGTTAGTTATATTATTACAGTCCTTGGCATGGGCTTTTTTGTTGTTTTTCAATAAAATAGTGAAAATATATGTTTTAATTTATGTTGAAAAATCTGCTTTCCGACCAACAAAGTAAAAATCATCTGGTTTAGTGATCATTTGTGAAGAATGGTTATAAATTCATAACTTGCATCATCATACTGATAAGTTCACATTAGAGCTCTTGAAAATTTCACCATAGAAACAGCTACAACAACGCAAAGTAAGTGTTCCCAACTGAGAAATGTACAGGAGGCAGTGTGAGCTGATCAGGACCACAACCTTTTTTTTTTTCTTAATTTCCTATAGCCAGCAATAGCAGCTGGAAGTGAAGAGACAAAACCAGAGATGGGTCAAAAGAAAAAAGGCCAATAACTTTGTCCAACTCACAATGGACAGTTTTAAAAGGTATCAGATTCAACAAAGGTATCAATTATTTTTTTTCGCACATTCTTCTTCCTTGTCATAACCTGGTGCTGACATTACCCACAACCTCACTTCTTTCTAACTCCAACTCTTCAGCCTCAACCAATGTTGCCTTAAGGGTTTAATCAGACTTCATGCTGTTCGAATTTAGCTACAAAAGGCAGTGAAATCAGTGAAGTTCCCCTTAAGGAGAAGCGCTCCCCTCCACGGAGTGATATCTGCTGTTGGTGTATTTCCATGAACACACTGACTATTCATATCACATGATGCTGCTATGCCAAGTGTTCCCAAAGGGTCCTCTGCACACCTTTTCAATCACATGATACTGTGCCAATGGAGACATACTGTATGTTTAAGATGCACATGTTTTCATGTAGCAGTAGACGCAGTAGACGCAGTGATACTGCCTGAAATTATAACTTAAATATGAATTAGGCATTTCTGCAGGATAGATCAGGTAATGTGTAGACTGTACAGATGAATAGGGGTACCTTGCAGCCCTTGGTGATCTGTGTGTAGACTTTGATGCAGCTGGGTTCACCAGATGTGACTTGTTACGACAGTGGCTGTCTGTGTTACACATGAGGGTCTGCAAGAAAGGGAAGAAGCCTGTGCTGGGTAGGTTTCGAGGACCCACATAACCTAGAGGAGACAAGACAAAGTTGTTACTGTAGTGAGAATACTTTAACACCACTCCCATTAAAAATTGTTTCAGAATGCCACGGTCAGAAAATTATTTGAGCTATTGTGTAAAATCAGAACATAAGGAAACGAAACATAAAAAGCCTGAAGATCAGGGCGCAGTCAAGCCACCATGACTGAACTGACTGCATGGCAAAGTGCCTCTCTGGCATTCATTCCTGTTCATATTCTCACAGAAAGCAGTGTTTCAAAGAGAATAATAGCCTGGGAAAAGGTATTTGACTAAGCTTAGTCATGGCATTCCTGTAAGTCATTATGAACTATAGAGCACATAAACTAACTTTGAACAAATGAATTACATCAAACCTCAAGGTTAACGCCTAAACTCACACATACACAACCACTTGAATAGAATTAATGTACAATTTAGCTGGGGTGATATTGCACAATACCGACCCATGAGTATAAAATAAAAAGAATGAAAAGGCAAGTATTTAAACATCCAACAACAAGGGAACAACATTGTGTCCATACACTTAAAATAGAACAGTAAGAGGCACTAAAACCAGCAATGCCAACAGTTTTTCATTATTTGATTAGAATGAAAATGCAGAAGACAGAATGCAAACGTTGCATTTTAACACTTGACAGCATTACTATTGTCTAACAGTAGTAGAAAAGCATATCATTTGGCATCTGAATACATTTTTATATCGTTTTCAACCGTCTAATGGACAATAGTTACTGTATATTTCAATAATGCTCTTAAGAAAGTATCACTACTGTAAATGTGAGAAACAGTGGTTTATGTTCAATTAAAGCTTTTTCTGAACAGTCTGGTCATCCCTTCATCTACTGGTTTTAAGCTGTACTACCTGATTCAAAGCTACAAGTGGTTATGTAGTCTGATCATACAGACTTGCCTGTCTTGCGTGCGATTCAATACTATGCCTATTTCCAGCATGTATAAAACAAACAACCCACCACACAGCACTCAACAGCGGAGGAGAAGTCTATTGTTCAGATTCACTAGACGGTGTCTATAATAGGGCGAGCTGGGGTGATTAAATTACATATGAATCCCTGTATCCATTGAATCTGATCTAACAAAAAAAAGACTGAACAAACAAAAGTGTGAGGGTAAATTGGTTGCAATTAATACCAGGAATACAAATTTTACTGATGCTGTATATGATAGTAAAACTACATACTTCATAGCACACATTAACAGGTGTATAACAGAATAAGGTCCTCTGAAAAAGATGTTGATGCTGTGATCAAATGTAGTGTCTGTCCCTCCTTCTTCAGCTAACTACTCATGTTATGTTAACACAAAGTTAGAAATGGGCATGTAAGTAACTCTCCTTCTCTAAACACCTTTCTCAGATTTCTTTCTCCAGAAAATAAGAATGAGCTTTCAGTCAGTTGGGTTGATAAGTAAAAGAGAACAAACATCATGTCATCAGTTTGGGGATAAACTTACATCTCAAGGACTGTTGAGGACATTTGAGGTGAACTCTCCACTTGTTTGCTCTGATTGTGAAATTGGAATGTTTCCTTGTGTGTTGCGGCTATCATTCAAGATGACAAACAAAAACCTGCGCTCCGTGTCAAGTCAATATTGTATCAATGCAAACTTAAGCCGACTTTAGCTTTGCCTTAAGTTCCTCAATTTAGATTTTGCTTTACTCTTTATGAAACTTGTGATAATATCAGAATCATTTAGTGACCTGTTTTGTATGTTTTCAGAGAGATGACTAGATGTCTTGTTTATCTTTGCCTTAGTAAAGGGTCTAAGTATAACTTTGCCCAGGCAGCATTCAGACTAGACTAGATATGTAGATATGTTAGATGGGGCTGTTACAGTCTATTCTGTTATGTTTTGTTGAATGCTTTTTTATGGTTGCTTTTTACACTGTATTGCATCATCCTGTTTGATTGTATAATATGAAGACTTGTCTTTGTAAAGACACGAACAAAACATAGACCTACATGAAAGTACTTCTTCTCTCTGTGTTTTACACTTACATGTGTCTCTTATCACTGCAGGGAACTGGTTGCGGGTCACGGCGATGATGATGAAGATGATCAGAGGCCAGATGATCAGAGTCAGTGACCACACCTATAAGATGGGATATCATAATACACAGAAAACGACAATCAGTGCACAGTAATAATTTATTTATGAAGAGATTTTCCAGGAATCATTTCCAAAATGGCAATGTGATTTATTTATTTCTAACAATGGTAAAGTCAGCTGATGGAAAATAGGCATCTGTGTGATTTTATGTCACTCACTGGCTGTCTGATGACACCCAGCCCATTCTTCCAGAGAAGAAGTCGCAGCTGCCGGAAGAAGGCCATCAGTAGAGGAAGCTAAAGTGAAGGAAAATTGTATCAGTCCATTGACAAATAATTGAGACCACACTAATTTGTTTCCAATAAACTATAGTATGTAATAGTATGGTTCTATAATTTAATGTGCACATATAGTTGAAGTTGAAGGTTCACAACTTTTAAGCCATAGTGGATGAGAAGTCATTAGAGCGCTCAGGGGAATCGACATTTGAAACCAGGCAACTGAGCTGAGGAAAATTTTGTGATATGATCGAAAGCTCCACAACAGTAGACCTTTTGGTGAGTTTATTTGTCAACTGTAGGGGACTTAAACTGCAACTTAAACTTAAACTACTCTTTGGACTGACATTTCATCTCCCGTCAGCAATTGAACTTGAGCTGAATCCTCAGCTCCTTTCAGCACTTTCACTACAACTGGATGTGTCAAAATCATTTTATCGGCCCCGAGAGTGTTCCTGCAGCAAACCCCGGGACCCCTTAACCTCAAATATCAAACCATATACTAAAAAATTAGGTGTAACATTTGATTCTTACCCCTTACATGTTAAAAAAAGCTTGTGCAATCAAGCCTTTTCCAATTAAGAAATATCTCCAAGATAATACATATTGTGTCATTTGAATGTACTCAGTAATCTAATCCATATTTTTCATTACTGTAATTATTTACACTCCTGCCTCAAAGAGCTGTAGCTCATCCTCAGGTGATTCAAAATGCTGCAGCCTGTCTTCTTACTAAAGCAGACAAAGCGCATGAAGCACATTACTCCAGTGTTGGCCTCTTTCATGGCTGCCAGTGAAATTTAAAATTAAATATAAAATTTAGCTATCACCTGTCAGGCTTTACATGGTGAAGCACCTGAGTTCATCTCTGAATTGCTATGTCCTAAACTTTAGAATACTTAACCTTTAAGAATTTCACACTGGTTTTCTTAATTTTTTTTTTTTTTTTTTAATTTTTAAATATTTTTGTTTGTTTGTTGTTTTAATCCTCATCCTACCAACATATTTAACATACAAAAGACTGGAGACCCCAAGAATAAACTACTGTAAGAAACAACCACCATAGCAAAATGTCATCTTATTTCTTCTCAAAACATGACTAGTTATGTAATTTATGTCATCTGGAGAAAAAACAAACAAACAAACAAACAAAAAAACATTATTATTATTTTAGGAATGTTACAGCTAATTTGCATAATGGGTCAATTTACGTATTGTTTTTCTTTAATTTCTTTAACCCTCCACCCTGATACATTTTAAAAGTTACCATAGCATTTCTTAAGAAAATTAGCTGCTTGAATTATTGATCGAATGAGGTTATGTAGTAATGTGTCCTTGAACTTACCTGGCTGCGTCTGTCCTCTGAATTGATTAAACTGATTGTTATCTGACTGTAGCTGGCAGGTGTTTAAGTAAGGACATGGCGCTGCAGGTGGCCCCTAGCAGGATGCCCTTTCCATCAGATGGTTATGGGAGTAAACACCGATCAAATTTACGCACAAAAAAAAAAAGAAAAAAGAAGAAAAAAGAGAAATATCCTCTTTAAATGATGCCGCGGTTGCTGTGAAAATGGTGACTTTAACAACTGCCTACGCCTTTCTGCTCCTTGCCGTTTTGCTGGTGTGTGTGAGTGACTCTAGCTTTGTGTGAGAAGATAAATCTGTGAGAAGGGCGTGTACTGAGACTGCAACCTGTCCGCCCAAAACAAAGGAGCAGCACATGACTTCTGGGAACAGTTTACCTATCATGACAGACTGCGGGCCGCTTAAAGTTATTTACATCAAATAATTTACGTTATAAAATCAAACAATTATAGGATAATCTTTCTAATAGACTTTTAGAGCAAGGAATGACACATCTTATAAATTAAAGCTGTTGTGAAATTATTATTCTTTATGGTTGGTTGTTTGTAGATAATGATCATCAAACTACCTACACAGTCACATGGTCAGATCTCAGCTTAATTAGACATTACTCGACCCTCCTGACACCTAACTGTAATGTAAAAGCTTAGTCTTTAAAAGAATAGTCTTTAATGTATTACCTTATATTATACTGTAATATGTTTAATATATTCTATAATCAGTTTATGTAATTAATCTTTTTCACTGTCTCCAAAATATACTCACAATAACCTACAAATATTATATGTGATGGTCTTGTTGAGGTTTTAACCTTTACATACTTTTCATATGCTGACTCATAAATAGTCTCTATACCAGACTTAAAAACGACAAATGTATTTTTCATTCATAAATGTCTTATTAGTCATTAATAAATGGGTTAATGAAGCTTTCAGAGAGCAGAGAGAGTGTATTCTTTAGGTTGTATTTGTTTATGGAGAAAAAAACATTCACAATTTCACTATACAGTATTATGTTCCTATGTTACCTAAAACAGTAGAACATAACCACTATAATAATGATTTCAATGAGTGTTATTGAATGTGAAGAATGCAACAACATTTTTGAATAGTAATTTTTAAAAAATTTTAATACATACGAGTCAAATTTAACCCTCTCTATGTACAACAATATACAAAAAAAGTTGAAATATTTCCATTTTTGGATCACTTTAGGAACAGTCATAAAATTTCAGTCTAAAAGAAAGGTGTGAAAGGTGAAAGATTTTATAGTTATATATAGGTTTATAGGTCCTATTCAGGGCAACTTCTACATAATTTGGAGTGATTAAGTGATAAATAAAGTGATTAATAGAGAGAAATATAAATATCTAATTAAGCTGACACACAACTGACATTTCACATTATTTTTCTCTAAGGTACAGCATGGATTTAGAGGGGGCAGGGCAACACTGAGCATCACATTACGAAAGCTTGTGAGGTGTTGCTGGAGAGGTGTGCATCTCCGTTGGGAGAAGTCACACTGATATTGTGTGGAGGATCCACAGGGAAACGTGAAACCGTGCAAATCACATGATTACTGTATGTTGAGAGGGAAAAGACAAAGCGAATCCAAATTATACTCAGGAAAAATAATGATATAACAAACAAAAGTATATGATTTAAAGAACACTGTAAAAAACAATGTCTGTCTTTGCCACACCTCACTTTAGTTCACATCTCAACTGCCAACACAAGTATGTGAAGGCAAGAGGCCAAGATTTCAGCAACTGTGCATACAGACAATGCTGAATGATGTGGCAGTTTTTTTCTATTTAAAACATGAGCTTGTACTAGACAAGACAATCCAGTCTGCAATGTTCTTTTCGACAGTAACATCTGCCAGGTGAAGCATTATAGGCCTGTGAAGATTCTTTTCATTTCCAGTCACTTAAAGGGCAAAACAAAAGGCAAAACAATGGACAGAGTGAAGGCTCAGGGTTGGGTCAAACAAGTGTATAGGTGACATCTGACACTGTTGCATTGTTAATCTAAAAACATCAATAAGAATTCCCTTATCAGGGTAGTCATACTGGTTTTTCATCTTGATAGCATGCCAGAAAAAACTGTCAGGGCTGCTGGTAAGCAGGATTCAGGGTAAACCACTGGCGCCCGAGGCACAATTCCTCTGATTTAATTCACTTCATTAGGTTGGAGAACTTGATCTAGAGTTAAGCGTAGACATTTTCTTCAGGAATTTTAAAAAGGTTACAGGCGTTCAACGGCTTTTTTTTTTTTTTTTTTTTAAACTTTTCTCAGCCCTAGAAGAAGACACAAAAAAAGAACGCATAAAGATGGCTGCCTCTTAATCTCACTTGTAGTATAGACATAGACATACAGTCATACTAGAAATCTCTGCTGCTGTTTTTAAGGACTAAATCATAGGTTTGTGGTCTAAATTATATCAATTTAGAGGTCCACAGCATGTAAAATATTTGTACCCCCTGCTCTAGCACACTCTTTTCTTTCTGAGTTGATCTATTTTAAACAAGCAGACTATGACTATGTACACATGCTCCACAACACTCTCATCACTATGAATAATAATAAGTACATAGTCTGATATTACATGAATTTTCTAATAATCAAGTATATACAGTATATATTTCAAAACATCTTGTTTGCTGGTACAGGGATTTTGAAAAGTAAATTCAGTAAGCCTGACTAGGATATAATCTTACCCCACTTACAATAATTACATAATGTCATTTACATCATTGTTTTCAAACTTTAACTGCTGATTTTAAATGTAATTTAAGTGAATAGACAGCGTCTACCAAAAATAAACATTTTCACACATCCCTTTTTTGTCGTATTCAAACTTGGTTTTATTCAACACCAAAATCATACACCTGCTGTACAAACCAAGTCATGAGACAATGCCCATACCAAACACTTTTTTATCCAAATGTGTGGATCCTCTGGAGGGATCTGGAGGGAAAGGGAAAAAGTTTGTACTGCAAGATAACAGCTTGATGGCTGGCTAGTGTTGAAACCCACGGTGACCCCTTTGTGTCATCTTGTATCATCAAGTATAATACTACCATAATGTGCTCTATGTCTGTGGCTAAAAAAGACAAGGTAGAAAGAATACTCAATTACCAAAATTCTTCAGAGTCATATTTCCTTCTTTTCCAGCATCAGTGACATTGTAGTGTAATTCCATGTAACAAATGTCAATACTGGCACAAATATAAAATAAGGGAGGAAAGTTATTCTACACAAACACTGAAATAACAGTGGAAGTAGATGGGAAATGTACCTCTTTTTAACAAATCTTAAGTTAGGAATCATTAGGTTCTGTTTGGTCTTTAATCCTAATAAAACACATGATTTATATGCTGGATTTACGGTCTTCAATGCTTCTTATATGTAATCTAGGAAATTTAAAAAAAAAACAACTCCTGGTAAAATATTTTGTAAAAAAAAAAAAAAAATACAGCATTTAAGTCCAATTTTAGATGCTCAACACCTCTGAATAGTGCTGAGTCTAATGACTGCAATCTTAAAAAAGGTTAGAATTTTCCCATAAAGCCTCACAACACTGTCTGTTGCAGTCATGTAAAGACACTTTTTTTTTACCAGTGTTGCTGGCATTAGCAATAAATAACAGAAATTATGTAAAATGCCACACTGTCATGAGAATCCACACTAAACATACACAGATGTAAGTGTTAAACATTACAGTAATACATGTTTGGCAGCACAGTCTTGGCCCTTTGAGCGTAAGTTTCAGTCACAGTGGTCACTACAGACCTGATTGCACAACTCAATAACCATAAAAAGTAAAAAAAAAAGAAAAAAAAAAGAAAAAAAAAAGAACAGCAAACAGTTAAAATACTTTGTAAATTTCATACAAATAAATGTCACTTTTAACACTGTTTTTGGCACTTCTGTGTGTCAGGAAAGTCAGATTACATCAGTAAACTATTTTCCAGTGCGTAGGCTGTTCACATTCCTTCTCAGTGTCCCCGCAGAAACGGTTGTATGTAGTTTTGGGGTTAAAACCCAGGATCTCCCTCTCTTCATGGATCCGGAAAGAGAAGGTGGACACTGATGTTCCTATGAAGAATCTGAAAAAGAAAATTGAAAATAAATAAATAAATAAAAGGACAACAAAAGCACTGTACACCATGCTACATTAGCATGTGCATTGAGCGCAGCATGTGTCATCCAGACTAGTTTTTCAAGTTGAAATATTTTCCATGGGCAGGTTCAGCTAAAATATTTGAGTTACCAAACATAACATTTAGTTGTTTCCAAGTTAAGTTAGGTAACTGGCATTAGCTTACTAGTACTCAATAACTACCTTTTTAAAAAGAATCATCAATAATACACGGATTACAAATACATAACTATCAAATATACACAGCTTGCCTTTTCATACAGGGCTTTCAGAAAGTATTTCACATTTAGACACATTTTTAATTGACCTTTTTTTTTTTCTTAAATCAGTCAACGGATCAGATCAGTTTCTCAAATCAGATCTTTAAGACAGACTGTCCACACTGTTATTTGCAAGTGATCAGATCGGCGCGGGTTGCTGTGGGAATGACGTAGGCGTCAGTAACTTTCCAACTTTCCAGCTTTCCAATAGGGGAGCATGAGAAATGGAGATCCATCATCTCCCGAAAGTGCTGTCAGACAATTTATTTCAGCATCTGTCGACAGACTGTTGTTCTCTGTGTTGTCCTCCGTGTTGTCCTCCATACCGCTCTGCTAGTAGCAGCATGGATTCTGCTCAGCTGCTCTGATGCACTCCCATCACTCTGGATTTGACGTGTTTCGTGTTGCAAGTGGCACAAAAGACACTCTGAAATCCGATTTGAGCATCAAGACCAGTCAGACTGAGTCACATCTGTAGAAATCCGACTGGAATCACAAAAATCACATTTCATGTGTTTTTTTGCTGTCCAGAATTTCTATAATCAATCTGGATACAATTTGGATATGCCAAAAAATTGATTTGGGCTGGCAGACTGAACAGGGCCTAAGTCGTGCTAGCAGCTCTGTGAAGCTTTGGGCTTTGCATGGATGTATTATAAGAGCTGAATAGGGCTCCGCTCCAGTGACCACACTTTTGATCCATGGAGGTTTTATATTTGTAAAACTTTCCTCATGCCGAGAAGTCATTTAAAAATCTGTGACATCATCACAATGTAAAGTCTATGGGCTGAGTGGGAACTCGTGGGCGGGGCCAGTGGGAGAAACACTACTACACATATTCAGTGGGCCGCATACCTTTGGAAGTAAACCCGGAAGCTAGAAACTTTTTTGGCGTATGCGCCAGGTGAGCAATTATTATGGGCTGAATAGGCACCATTTTCAGTCTGGGATCCAGCTCTTACAATACATCCATGGCTTTGACCTAAATGCTAATATCAGCATGCTAACACGCTCACTATGCTAATGCTATTATGCTAATGTTTACCATGTTCACCATCTTAGTTTAGTGCGCCAGCATGCTATGTAGTACTAAACACAAATCACAGCTGAGTCATTGAAATACATCATCTGCGAACCACAATGTCTGTAACAGATATTTCACTGGATCAGTGAAAACTTTATACAGCCGGTGGTGCCAGAGGAAATGTCAGCAGATGATCAGCATACATGTTGTGCTGAATTTCATGGCAATCCATTTAATATTCGTTGAGAAATTTCAGTCATTTTCAGAAAATCTTGAAAACTTTTTAAAGGTTAAATCAACACCTAATCACATGCGCCAGAAAGCAGTGGTTTAAATGAAAAACCCACAGCTGCACACTTGCAGTTATCAAAAGAATCATTAACAAGTAAAATCTGTGGCTCTTTATTGTCTATTAACAACTTGTTACACTAATCATCATGTAATGAATACATGTAAACTAATTTACCTTGCATGGGCACAGATCCACTGGTCAATGATGGCCACCCCTCCATCTTTAAGGAGCTCCAGGTCCTCTGTGGATGATTCAAACCGCACCATCTCTGGCAACAACCTGTTCAGCTCCTTCAGATCTATAGGATTACATAGTTTACACAGGATTATATAAACATTTATAGTGACTATGATTATACTGATATACTACTACTAGTTACGATCATTATTATTGCTATACAAGATCTTCTTTTCATTATTATCATTATAATACATGGAATTCAGAATAAACACAATACTTTACATAAGAATAAGGAAAATACTGAGGCACCTATGTCAATATTACGATTTTGACATTTGTACATTGAATGTGTTGGTATGTCATTACCTTCCTCATCTGCATCTGTTGCAACAAACACTTTGTCAAGTTTGTGCTTCTTCATCAGGCTGCGTATTTTTTTAACTGCCCCCTTAAGGCTTGGTACATCCTCCCTGTGACCCCAGATGAAGTCCTTTCTGCGCAAGTGGACCCCAAGATATGGACCACCTTTAGCGGAGCCCAGCTTGGCCTGAAGAGAAAATGGAAAAATAGCAGAACACAGCAGAAATTATGTATTCAAAACTTAAAGCTTAAGTAATCAAATGGCTGAAATGAATGGTTGTTTTCAAGATTCATCAATCCCAACGCCAATCCATGAAACTGCAAAATCAAGATATGGAGACTCAAACAGCGCATATATTACATATGAAAAAGTTTATGTCAATTTACAACACAATAACAACAACTCATAATATTACAGAATGATTGAGAGGAGGTTTGTGAAAATTTGATGCTTAAATGTTCAATTTTATATTTAACATCAGCTTTCATAATAACAAAAATAGTTACTTTACTTCATTAGTGGACTGATACTAGATTTGGTATGGCTCAATAAAGAACAGGCCTAATTTATTAAAAATATTTTCATCATCACCCTTTTAAAGATGCAAAAACAATCCCAGCAAACAGGTAACTGATACAGTAAATGGTGATGGTCCCATTGCTAGTTAATAATGTTAAATTCCACAGTCTTAATTCCATCAGTACAATCACAGTCACAGCACAATCAGATACACTGACTCACCTTCATGCGAGTCCAGTCCTCACTGTATATGGTGTGATCTCTGTCATCTGTAGAGTTCAGGTATTTTGCTCTGAAGTTATCTCCTATGAGTCGCAGGTGCTTGGCAAAAACCATACTGCGGCGTGTCTACATTAAATAAAGACAATTACAGAGATTCCTGCATCATTTTACAGATAAGATAGTTTGCCTTGCAGCCTAGGTTTAAAAATGCTCCCGAAAAATGAAAATGCCACACTGTATGTTATTTTCAGTGATGGTCACTGAAAATAACAATGCTACAGGGTAACACTACACAGACAACAACCAATATCTACTAACGCTGAGCTCAGATCAAATAAAAAAATATAAGAAAAAATGTGTTACCTGACACACCAACATTACTATTATGATATTAGCCCATTACTTACATCCCAGTAATCCTTCCCAGCATAGTGATCATGGAGGAGTGTCTCTGCTCGGTCAAGCATAACTGATCTGCAAAACAGCAGCATCCAAACACGTCAATCCCTGTAAGTGCCACCAAGATCTGAGAGAACAAACTGTAATTATCACTTAAGCAGCAGATCGTCTTTCAGCAGGTTTTGTGCTTAATACTTTGGCCGTTTCATTTAGACATTAATACTTTTGAAACATACGTCATCTGTCTATCTTTAGCCTTGCACATATCCTGTATATTTGAGTTGATTACCAGATACTGAGAGAGAAAAGAGATACACAGAAAGTGTTTGGATATTTGTAAAACAATTCAAAAGCCAGTAGGTGCTATGATGTATTGGCCAGTTATTTTATAATTATTATAGAAAAACCCAGATTTAATTTTCAGTGCAATTGCTCATGTGTGTTGTTTTTTGAGCGCTTGCAAATGCAGTGTCTGAAATTAATTTTAAAGGATTACCTGCACCTCACCTCTTCATACATATACAAGCCATAATATTTAATATGCTGTACATCGTTTACTCAACCTACTTTCAATGCTGTTTTATGTGTAAAATTAGATATAGTGTTAAATCAAATGTTATTTACAAAAAGGATACAGTTTGATAATTATAATGAAACACAAGACAAATTTAATCAGGTGTCAAGACACTGTGTTTGTGTATAAATATATTTCACATCAACATGTTGCTCTGAAGACTCACGTCACTGTGATGTTTTTCTGAAGAACTGGGGCCATGATGGAGGCATGGCCTTGAGCTGATATACATGTTACATTTCGTGCTCTTGTCTCCTCATAGCCCCAAAACCAGCCCCTTGGAAACAGACACAAAACAAGATAGATGAGACAGTTGATGATGAACAGAGAGACAAGAGATGTGTAAGCAGAAGAGACATCATTTATGCGGAATAACTGTGAAAGTGATCCATCATTGTGTGTTTTGTCTTAAAAAAAATCAGAATTCATTTTCTTTGGCATTAAAAAAAAAAAAAGAAAAAGATTTGAGAAACCCTGCATGTCAAAAAACATCAGCATACCTGTAGTAGCCCTGTTTATCTTTTGAGTACAACAACTTCTCAATGCACGGCCGCTCGTCAACTTTTTCCTCCCATTTCCCATCAGTCCATCCCTCAGCATAGTTCTGCAGCACCAGAACCTGATCAATGAATGGGCCTCCATTCTCTAGAACCAAGGGAGGAACAAAACACATTGATTTTGTATTTGGCTTCAACACACCTAATAAAGTGAGCAGGGAGCACTCTGTTGTAAAAGCTAATTAAAAAGTGGTGACCGCGCAATGTGAAGAAGAACCACGTATACATAGAGAGAGAGATAATGAGGTTTCAGTAGGTTTGCATGCCAGACAAGTGAAAATCTTTCAGAAACTGTAACCCTAGTCTGAATCGCCAAAATAAAAAGCTCACCAGCAATGAATTCCTCATACTCGATCACAGGCACGTTGGCCTGCAGGCTGGTGAGGCTGAAGAACTCTCCCCAAGGGATGCGGATCTGGTGGATGTTGGGGCTCTGCCAATGATACAGGCGACCCCATGGGGGAAGCACAAGGACCCAGTCATCCCCCTCCTTCCTCAGAGTTTTCACTAGGGAGGCCATACGGATGTAGACATCTCTCCGCAGGTTGAAACCCTCCGGGGGGTTCACGTCATACAAAAGGTATCTGAGGTGACAAGAGAGGACATGAGATCTTGAAGTTTGAGCAGCAGGAAGAGTGAGGGGTGGCTGTCTTCACAATACACTGAACCTACCTTGATCAAATTCAAAATGTCAGGTATCATCTGTACAATAAAAGCATGTCATATTACAGTTGTTTCTTTCCAAATTATGTTTACTCTAGGACCTACAGCTAGTTATAATTTATAATGTTTTAGAAAACTATTCTTTCTTTCTTGGCAATGTAGTTTCAGTTAACTAGCTTTTAACTATCCAAGCTGTTCACATCCTGTGCCATCCTGTCTGTTGCCAACTGTCTAACAAATAGTCATGCAGGATCATCATAAAACGATTCCACAAACAAACTTGTGCCATGATACAGAGAGGTCAGAGAGGAGAATGACACATCAAGAGTTACACAACAGGTAAATGCTATGTTGTGGTTTTAAATGCTTTTGTTTGGTGAATTGGCTCCACTTGCTGCTGTTCTGTTTCATTTCTGCCATAAGCCCGGGGCTTTCTGTACAGAAAGGAGCTTGCAGCTATACCATCATATTTTGCCATGGCATCATCATTCCAGTTGTAAACTAAAATGAGAAATGCATAGTGCAATTTCTTGAGACAATATACAAAATGTATTGGTACCTCTATGACCTCCACCAGCAGACACAGGACCAGCTTCTCTCCAGAAGTTGTTGCCCTACTAAATAGCTGACCCATACTGTTATTAAACTGGACTTTGCAGCTCACATCCCTCGTTCAATCCCTACACTTTCATACATTTCATCAAACTGAACTTAACATTGTACATTGCATTCCACCTCTTATATAATTCTTTATTGCACGTCACATTTGATTTTTGTTCTTGTCACCTTCACACACTTCATTTTTGTCAGTAGCGCAGTTCATACTTCCTTTGCACAATCAATATTTCATTTCAAGTTTAAATCCCATTTCAAAGCTATTATTATTCAATTCTGTAAACAAATTTAAACAGTTTTATTTAACTTTAACACTACTTTCTTTATTTCACTATCATTAATTACCACCTTACTCGTGTTCTATTTTTATTCTTCTATGTTGCGTTTGTGGTAACAAACGCCAAGCCACACTCTTTGTATGCTTGCATTATATGTACTTGGCTAATAAACAGATTCTGATGACAGTGAGAGAATCATCATACCCGTTTACTCTGGGAATATCCCGCTCCATTGCAGAGTGCTGAGGTCACAAATGAGGCAAAGGATACCCCTGTACGCTGCTTTATCAGATCCAAAGCCTGGGCAAACAATTGCCCATGACTAAGTATCACTACCAGTTAAGTAACCCATACCACTTTATCTCAAAAGGTCAAAATTCAATTCAATCCTGACATTAGATATCACCATGTGACATATACAAACACAGCATCCTCTATCTTTCTTCTTTAACACGAATTTGGTTCCAACACATGGTTACTACTATTTGGTTTAATCAAGTAAATACACCCTTAAAATGAATATTTAACGTCAATGTCTAGACCAAAATTACAGACATCCCGAATATGCGAAACCCAGATGAGCACTTGGTTAATGTTTAACGTTAGTCGCTGGCGACATTGCATTTCAACGTTAAGTTGCTCAAAAGAGGGCGGAAAAATACATTTTATCACTATAAAGTGCTGCTTTGTGAGAAATCATCACGCCGAATTTCACTACTACGCTATACTATTTTGTAAATGTATTAAAAGTTGCGTCTACAAAGGCTGCATGGTTATCACATGCAAAGAAGCCATTAAATTAACAACTTTTTGAAAGGAGTCAGGTACACAATTAACGTTACCTCAGTGAGACTGCGGGGCTTACCAACACAAGCGGCCAAGTCTTACGAAGGGAATAGAAAGACAGCCTTAAAATGGCAAGAGTGTAACGTCAAGCTGTACTGACTGCATACATAAACGCCAGCGTTACATTTGAACAAAAGTGAGTGACTGTAACTTACTTTACGTTAGCCAAGAGTAGCTAGCTAACAGTAACAACATGCCAGTGAACTCACCGTAGGTCCCGGGCGGCAGCGATGGGTACACTAGCCGTGTGACTCGCACTGAACGCATTGTCAGTGTTTCCACTTTTGAATAATGCGAAAGCGACTAAAATGGATAAGCAGAATGCGGTAAAATAATAGGTTGAAGCGATGAATATGACTGGTATATGCAGCTGTCTGTGCGCCATATTTCCTCAGAGCCACGCACTTCCCGGAAGGGTATAAAGCGTCTGTACAGTTGCCAAGCAACCATCACATGCAGCCAGCAAGAATGTTTTGTGAAAAAGCTGTTTTTGTAAGCATACGTTTATTAGCAGAAATTTGAAAAAAAATAAAATAAAAATAAATAGAGACGTTATATGTATATCTGAATAAATATATCTGCCACAGAAACATAAAATTGTAAAAACAAAACAAAAAACTGACTACTTAAAGCCCCCTCCACTCAAAAATGTTTTTCGTTTTGTTCCTACAGTGAGGTGTTTGGGCTTCACTGCACATTCATCTGCTGAAAGTGGAAAGTTTCTCAGTGCTCATTGAAAATCCAGTTTTAAAGATTGGGCCTATAAGAATGATTCGTGACATCACAATTAGTCTGTGATGCCAACTGTGGTCCAGACTGTGACAAGTGTGATGTGGAAACTTGAAACCTCCAGTGCACATACACTGAGAATGGACTTTACAGTTAAGTAGGAGACATCTTGTGTCCAGCAGTTAAGGCTGATTTATGGTGGGTTGCTTGTCACTTTTGATAAGTGCCACTCAACAGCAATTAAAGAGTTAAGTGACGTTTTCAATTCATGCTTCAGATTTAAATTGTCTCCATAGTAACCAGACACATTATCCCAACCGGGACTAATTAAACAAGGACATTACAAGGTATCTAAAGTTACAGACCAAAATATCAATAAGAAAGTTCAGTGAAAACTACAATCTCCATGGCGACGTTAGAAAAAAGTGTCGCGGACACTGTCATATTTTGTCGTGCAGTGTGATTGGATAGTGTTGCTGTCACAAATACATAATTTCTGTCAAGTAACACACAAAAGTGTTGAGCGACCTACCATAAATCAGCCTTTAGGCTTCTGAAATTAAATATATTTGCATATTTATAGATTCTGAAATTTTTAATGAAAGAGAAGGAGGAGATGTAATTTTAAGGATTTTAACAAGATAATTGGAGGGTTGTTTTTTGTGGAAGAACCATATCAGACACAAATTATTACTCAGAGTAGAGTATTTAATATACACCTTAAAACATGTCTGGAGGGGATCTTTAAGCAAATAAACTCAGATGAAAACTTGATTAAATTTGTACAAAATACTTGAAAATGAATGGATGAAAATTCAAACTTTAACTGAAAAAGGTTACTATTACAAATAATCTCAATAGGCTTTTTCCCCACAGATGACAGTTTCATATGTCACAGTAGGAAAAACATTGGCATGATTAATAAAAACTAATAATGGCTGAATGCCATTTATCTACTTCAGTTTCACATTTCTGGTATTGTGCATGTTGCCATTGTTACTGGGACACTTGAATAGATACTTGTTACTAGTAACACTGTGAAAAAGGCCTGTTCAGTTTCACTCTTGTTAACTCAGTCCATTATTACTGTGTACACTGTTTAAAAATCATGTCACAGCCGACTAAATGAAATTACACCACATCATTGAGAATACATCACTGAATGTTGTCCTGGTCATATGTCACCCCCAGCTGTCTTCTGGCCTCATCTATAACTTCTGCTAACAGGCTGGAGTGAGCCCACAGCATCCCTGGACTCTCCTTCAGTCCTACCAGGAAACAAGCAATCAAAACCAATGAAAAGAGACTAAAACAAAAGACAATTTCACAATGCATCATATCATATCTGCAACAAAAAATTGTATGGCATCTGGGTGTGTGTCTTTCTGTTATATAATTAGTGTGAGACTAAACAAAGGAGCCGATCATATCATATCTTTCACAATGGACATGACGCCGAAGGTACATTTTTTGGTGTTTTTTTTTTGGTAAAACATGTTAACAATCTGAATCGCTTATCTTCTGTTCAAGTTTATCAAGTAAAAATAACAAACACACGTGGTTCCAGCTTGTGAGGATTTGCTTCTTCTTGTTCTACTTTATATCATTCTTTAAAACAGTAAATATGTTTGGGGACTTTTGGTGACTGTCAGAAATTTAAAATTGTAATGAATTCACAGTTAGATATAACAAAGCACTGAAAAAGTCGATAAATACATTTTTAAAGGATCAGACTGATCAAAGTGCTACAGCTTTTACTTTTTTAAGCATTAGAGTATCTTGTACCTTTCAGCAGACAGCGACGGACCTCCTCAGCTTCGTATCGTAGACCTGTGCTGTTGGTGAAGTTTAGCTGCATGCCAGCCTCGGGCAGGGGGAAACCTGTCTCTTTACCATTCACCTCCAAGGTTGTGGGGCACCACATATGGTTGGGTACCTTATTTGGAAAATCATTGTCACGTAACTTGTCATATAATTTTAACATTTCAAAACATTCAATAAATAAAATGAATGCTCTCTTTTTGAATTTGTGTATCTGAACATTATGATTTATCACCTGGCAATCTTGGTTGCTGTTGCTGTCTGGTGCAGGACTCTCAAATAAAGAAATCAATTAATCATGTAAATAGTTAATATTTTGTATTACTTCATTTGCTGGTGTTGAGTGAGTCTGTATTTTCATTGAGGAGCATTTATTATGGACAAACAGCCACAGCAACGAGCTCTTGCTTTCAACTGCTTAGCAGCTGCACAGATAAATAAAGCCTAAATGTACACTAGTATTTGAACAAGTTTTTGTGTGAATTTTTTGGTGATAAAACCACACTCTTGTTCCAAATAATGATGTAATAAATCAACAGGACTAGATGACGGGGGGCATGGTGTGTATCAAATAAGCAGTTGTTCCTCAGCTTTAGCTTTACTTGAGTTTAACTGTACTTGAAGCTCAATGCTAACATGAGCACTGAGCAATCTTAGCCTATGGTATGGTGTATTTCCTGTTACCTTAATGGTGCCTTTGGTCCCAATGATAACAGCATCACAGGTCGACATCATAGTGATGGAACAAGTGCAAATGGCTAGTCTGTTTCCTGAGAACTTCAGGACCAAAACTGCAGTTCCATCAACACCTGGGCAGAAGATGGGCAGAAGAGTTTATCAAAGAAATAAAACTCTTTATCAACTAAAATGATCATTGACAGAATCAAGAGCAATATTTGCTTGGTAAACTGACTTCCTTTAGACGATCACCTGAGTCTATGCAATGTCCTGTGGCTTGGATGGACTCAGGCCTTTCACCATTAAAGACCATGAAGACAAATTGCAAACAGTAGATGCCCAGGTCCAGCAGTGCCCCTCCACCGAGCTCCCTCTCAGCCAGGCGGGGGATGTGGGTGAGAGGAGCCCCCAGATCAGCCCTTACCATCTGAACATCACCCACCTCACCTTGGCCCAGCAGCCTCCTCACTTCCAGGGATACAGGGAAGAAACGTGTCCAGATTGCCTGGACGGAAGACATGGTATGGATTGGACAGATGAATGGTGAATGATGAGTGTGATTTTGGTTAAAAATGGCTGTATTTATGCTGTAAACTACCTCCATGAGAAAGACACTGTTGTCTCGGGCTGCAGTGATGAGTTCCTTCACCTCCCTTGAATTCATGGCCAAGGGCTTCTCGATGAGTACATTCTTTTTGGACTTCATAAAAAGCTTGCCAGTACTCAGGTGGTAAGGATGGATGGTGCCAATGTAAACCACATCTAGAGAGGGAATAAGAGACTAATATTCAGTGTTTAAAAACATTATTTCATGCATTTTTAATACATTTAATACTTAATACATTCCTGGACCTGGCTGAGATTCAGCTTCAGCTGAGACCTTATTAATTCAATTTAGACCAAAAACATTATGCTACATGCTGAAAGAACCCACCAATATCTGGATCTTGTGCCAGCTCATCATAACTTCCATATGCTCGAGGGATGTTGTGCTTTTTGGCAAATTCTTGAGCATGCTGCAGATTCCTTGCTGCAACAGCCACTATCTGAGGATGAGGGAACACTTTTAGAAATGCAGTAGTTATTTGCAGTGATTTTCGTGCCAATGATGTCATCATTAATTGTCTTTCTGGTGTTATCAGATCTAGAGATGACAATACTCTGACGCAATATGAGACGAACACAATGTAGGAAATCAGTGTAACAGCTACCTAATAATGTTAAGCTATATTGCATATTTTGGCAACTGTCCAAAATAATATGAGAATATGAGTAAATATTTACCAACATTTAAATGTAAATGACAATGTGAACAGAAATCAGTCAACAAACACACAAGCAAACAATAAGCCTTGAAAGAGAATTTCACTTATTACCCCACGCACTTAATAAGTTACTACCACGTCTGTTCTCTCTGTACAATGATGCTAATAAAAGTATTGTGGATGTGGTGCACAACACAATTAAGTTGTTGCAACCAAGCAAGAGTTGATAGCGCTTATAGCAAACAGATGTCAGGAGAATCGACTACACTTTCACTCTTCCTTTTACAATGTATGAAACTGCATTTATCGTTTGAGGTAGGTATAGGACACAGTATTGCACAGCTGCCACTTTCTGCAACGTTTCGGTGGATGTGTGCATCAGCTGAAAAACACCGTCAAAAGTTACCTCGTGGTCCTCGGGAGTTAGGGTCCGTAAAGCAACCGAGAAGTCATGACTAATCTTGCCTGCACTGCATATCCCCCAGCGTGTTGCCATTGCAAGCTAGCGCCGGTGCTATGTCAGGTTCAGTTGTTGGGTAACCGGCGTTGTGTTGACAGACTGTTTTTTAAGAAAATGGACGTAGCCACCGTGACGTCATCCATTGGTTTCCGTCCACCTTTTGAAGCCTCGAGTTTGCATTTTGGCCGTAGCCATCTTGGATTTTTGGAGCCAGAAGTGACCACATTTGAACCATGGATGATAAAGAGAACTCTCTTTATACATCCATGATTTGGACGAGAGGGCGGATTCTACTTCTAATTTTCACTAGCAAAAAAACAGGCTTAAAACCATTCAAACAAAATGTACTTACCGGAAAAACTGAACATCTGATTCCTCGGAGCATCTTTTAGTTCAACCAGACGTTAAACAAGACTTTTTAGGTTACGCCATGGTTACGTTATCTAACCAATGTCGCCATGGTAGCGACTTCTCAAGCACAACGTAGCCACGCCCTAAAGCATAACCTGCTTTATCATCAAATTTAAATTAAATGGGACCATAATTTACAAAATGAACATTATGATATAATTTGAGCAGACTTGAAACTAGTGACTGAGATCATAAACTAATTGGGAAACTGTTTACTGAGGTAATAAATCAAGTGAGAAATAGGGTCATTTTCATATAGACTTCCATACAATCGGTGTTCTTTTGGAGCCAGTGGAGTCGTCCCCTGCTGGCTATTAAAGAGAATGCAGGTTAAAGTCACTTCCATATTGGCTTCACTTTTCAGAACCGGAGCTACCATGAGTGTATTATAAGAGCCCTTATAAAATTAGAGGTAGTTAGATTATAATTATAATTGTAATTATGACTATAATTGTAATTATAAGAATAAGAGCTCTTATAATACTTCCATGGGAGCTACCCACTTGGTTAGAATATGGACTGAAGTGAAAAAATGAGCTGTTCTGGAATTTCAGCAAAGTTACACCAAGATGTGATAGAATGTGTTGTCATAGTGCCTTAAAGTACGGACAAAGTCATAAGACCAAGTATATCACTCATTACTGTATATTTGAACAGGCTGTATACACTACATAATCACCTACTATAGGTATATAAAGTAATATGTCATTTAAAGACAGAGAGCCACTGAACCAGAGTCGAATACCTTGTATGCGTAACCATACATCATAAAGATGATTCTGATTTTGATTTGTCTACAGTATTTGCCCTAATCCTGTTCAGGGCAGTGTTTAGCGTCACATGGGTCTGAGTGTCATAAGTGTCAGCAGTAAAAGTGACTCCACTATGGCAGAGTTCTTCTGTTAGAAAGATAGACTGTTTGTAATCACAAGTAGTAATAGTAATGTACAAAGCCTATATACATTTTATATATTTGTACATACCTTTATATTGTCTGTGTCCATAATGAAATTTTAGCATGCTTGGTGTTTTATAGTACAACAGAACATTGACCAAAGATCAAAGACAGACTTGTTTGTATGAGTGGTGTGTCTGTGAGAGAGAGACAGACTGCAAATTTCTTCATGTTTTAACAGCCCATCAGTTCCTTCTCAGGGGAGATACTGAAGTAAAAGTGGCTTCACAAGCTGGACTGGACTGGACTCTAGTGGCTGTGCTATAAAACTACAGATATTGAACATCCCTGCAGAGTTTGGTAAAGCAGTGACACAGCAAAAATTGTATTTTAGTAGATCTAAAATAGAATAGAAATAATCTGATCGTGGCACAAGTTACATCTAAAAAAAGTTTCATGCCTCATAGAAACAGGATTTTTTGAGTCTTGGTGAGTGCTTTGAGTCAAAAAAATAAACACAAGGCAATATCTCTCAGGGTAAGATTTATTGAGCAACAACAGAGTTCAGACTTAGAAAAACCAGGCCATTGCACAATGTTTCATCTTTTTGATGAAACTGAATGTAATAAACAAGTACACATTGACATAATGTCAAAAGTAAGAATTTTGATGGCACAACAAAGAAATAACTTCAGACCTTTAGGCTGAAGGTAGATTTTTAGGTAAATAAAAACAACAAAAATATTGCTAACTTTGCAACCAACAAGCAAAATATGTTCCACTTCTTAAATATTTTCTATTTCATAAATAGAGTTATTTTGTCCCTGGAAATAAGTGGCCTGTCTAATATTCCTCTCCTTCCTCATCATCTTCAAATGAGTCAATCCCCACCTCTTCATAATCCTTCTCCAGGGCAGCCATATCTTCTCTGGCCTCTGAGAACTCTCCCTCCTCCATTCCCTCCCCGACATACCAGTGGACAAAGGCCCTCTTGGCATACATGAGGTCAAACTTGTGGTCCAGACGAGCCCAGGCCTCAGCAATGGCTGTGGTGTTGCTCAACATGCACACAGCCCTCTGCACCTTGGCCAGGTCTCCTCCAGGAACCACCGTGGGAGGCTGGTAGTTGATGCCCACCTTGAAGCCTGTGGGGCACCAGTCCACAAACTGGATGGTGCGCTTGGTCTTGATGGCAGCAATGGCCACATTAACATCTTTGGGCACCACATCACCACGATACAGCAGACAGCAGGCCATGTATTTACCATGACGAGGATCACACTTCACCATCTGATTAGCTGGCTCAAAGCAGGCATTTGTAATCTCTGCAACAGACAGTTGCTCATGGTAGGCTTTCTCAGCAGAGATGACTGGGGCATAGGTGGCCAGAGGGAAGTGGATACGAGGGTAGGGCACCAAGTTGGTCTGGAACTCTGTCAGGTCAACATTCAGGGCTCCATCAAAGCGAAGAGAAGCTGTGATTGAAGACACAATCTGGCTGATAAGCCTGTTCAGGTTGGTGTAAGATGGGCGTTCAATATCGAGGTTCCTGCGGCAGATGTCGTAGATGGCTTCATTGTCCACCATGAAGGCACAGTCAGAGTGCTCCAGGGTGGTGTGGGTGGTCAGAATGGAGTTGTAGGGCTCCACTACAGCTGTGGAAACCTGTGGGGCTGGGTAGATGGCAAACTCAAGCTTAGACTTTTTGCCAAAGTCAACTGAGAGTCTTTCCATCAGCAGGGAGGTGAAACCAGAGCCAGTGCCTCCACCAAAGGAGTGGAAGACCAAGAAGCCTTGGAGACCAGTGCACTGATCAGCCTACAGATAGAGCAAAAACAGAGAAAGACTGATGAAAACCACACTAAGAAAGCTATTGCTTGGTATAGTTTATTTTCATGCTAAAGTTCTTTCATTGATGATACATGATCAAAAAAGGAAAAAGGAATCAATATTTTGCACATAATGTCGATTGCAATCCAGTATTCTTCAACACCTATGGAGCCCTATGGAGTTAGAGGGCAAAGCCTGTCTCAAAGGGAATGAAAAAATAATAATAACCCCTATGGTGCCTTACCAGTTTGCGGATCCTGTCAAGGACAGAGTCAATGATCTCCTTGCCGATAGTGTAGTGTCCACGGGCATAGTTGTTGGCTGCATCTTCCTTTCCTGAGATCAGCTGCTCAGGGTGGAAGAGCTGGCGGTATGTTCCTGTGCGCACCTCATCTGGAAAATTACAAGACAAAAGCAATAGTTCAGAAAACTAATTCATCTATTTTAAGAAGTGCTATTAATATTTATATATTTATATATTAGAATCATCTCAGGTTCATTACAAAACCTTGTAGAATGATGGATGGATGATTAGGATGGATGGATGACAAAAATTCTCTCAATTTTCACATGGAATCTCTATTTTGCAATGGCAATACATGACATATCATTCCTGATACCTAAAAACACAGCATGCTTCATTCCATAACCTTCCTGTTAGTACTGACCAATAACCGTGGGTTCCAGGTCAACAAAGATTGCTCTGGGAACATACTTCCCAGCCCCAGTCTCACTGAAGAAGGTGGTGAAGGAGTCATCGTGGCCTCCTACAGGTTTGTGGCTGGGCATCTGGCCGTCCGGCTGGATGCCGTGCTCCAGACAGTAGAGCTCCCAGCAGGTGTTCCCCATCTGGACACCAGCCTGGCCTACGTGGACAGAGATGCATTCACGCTTGGAGAGAGAGGGGGGGGGGGTAAAGGCAGAATGAGGAAGGAAGAGGAGCAGGATAGAAGGTGAAAGGGTGGTAAAGGATAGGGGGGATATGCAGAGGAGACAAAAGAAAATGGGAAAACAAGGAAAGGATTGAATATTATTAGCAACTTTGTATTGCTCTCTTCCAGTGATTTAAGACAGCTTTACATTAAGGATGGTGACTTTTGCTTTGCTGTTTGTTATGAATGTTAAAATTCAAACACATTTATGATCAGATTTTATACATAAAAGCTAAACAGTTGAAGGAATCCACAGGAATAATTTAGAATGTCTGCCACTAGGTGGAAGCAAAGAGATATATAGGGGAAAGAATGTTGAAGGTGAAATAACAAGCAAAACAGATTTGCTGCAGCTGTCACTGGATCTCATGTGACTGTGTGTTTGAGCAAGGCTCATGAACTAAAATGGAGGTGGAGTTCAGATAATTTCACATTTATACTATGAGGACAAACAAAATGGAGCCACTAGTGGCATGACCAAGTCACAGTACTTGAACACTGCACACTGTGTTGTGTTTAGACCTGAAGCCAAAAATATCTTGAAAAACAGCCATCTACATGAGTTTCAGGACTTTATTCCACTTAACATTTACCACTGCATTTGCATTCCCCTTAAGTATTTGCCTAAAGATACACTAAATTACTATTTGGCTATACAAAGCAGACTGTGTGAGTCAAAAGATGACATGTAAAGTTTGAAAAGACTTTATACAGCCTTCATGTTGTTCTTATGTTAAACAAGACAATATGCTTAAGTCAGACAGACAATCTGTAAACGTGATGCTTGTGTAACAATTAAATCTAAACTGAATTTGAGAAAAACAATCTAAATACGGTAACGTCAATCCATTTTTCTCGTACTTGGATACTGCACAGCACAAAAGACTGCTTTGATTTACTGAATTTAGTGAGTACTGATTGGGACTCAGAGTAGGGCTGGCTTATATATTGTAAATGCTGTGAGGTGATACAAATTTGTCTCAGAGATTTTACCACACCTGTTATATTGTGGTAGCTATCCCTTTTAACATCTCTGCTAGTACTGGACCATTGTGAGCATATTACAAATCAACAAGTATAACTGACTAACTTACAGCAACAGTGGGTTTTTTTTTTTTTTAAACAGTAAAAATTTTTTTAATCATGCGATGGCATACTTTGTTTTTTTCTTTATTTGTTTGATTATCCAAACCAGTCATTTTTGTCTGATTAGTATATTTTTGCAACATTTGAAAAGATATGACTAGCAAAGATCAATAACAACATTGATTATCAAAATTGCTATCAATTTCTGGTTGATCAACACAGTGATTATCTAACTTAACACTTCGAACCTAGACTAACGTGTATGTTTGGGTCATGAATTTAAAATAGTAAGCATATCACTTAATTCCACTCCATACAACTATGACAACCTTTCACATACTGTAAATCCACCTTGCTTTGTGACAGGCTGCTATTTTCATCGTTACCTCAACTTTCCCCCTCTCAATGATCAGACTGACAAGTGAATGTGCTGGTGGGTGAGGGGGCTGTATGGGGGAGGGGTTAAGAGAATTATGCTTAATTATTTTAAAGTTTGTTAAATCTCACTAAATCCATGTTGAACAAGAATTTTGATGTTTTCAATACTTAATTACCAGCAGTTCCCAGAGCCATAGTAAGGGCAGACAAGACAGCTTCTCTTTAATGACCACAGCTAATGTGACCCCCCTTCCACTGGCCTGGTTTTCT
The DNA here is from genome assembly GCF_910596095.1 of Thunnus maccoyii. Classification (NCBI taxonomy): domain Eukaryota; kingdom Metazoa; phylum Chordata; class Actinopteri; order Scombriformes; family Scombridae; genus Thunnus; species Thunnus maccoyii. The sequence continues at coordinate 15,258,181 of NC_056543.1, forward strand.
AGGTTAGCAGAGCTCTATGCAGCAACTATTTTAGGTTGCTCATGCTAACCTGACACCTAGCTGTAAAGTGACTGACTGTTTCAGTCAACACTGACTGGCAGTCCCCAAAATAGTGGTCTCTGCCAGGTTGAAAACTGTCAGCAGAAATACATTTTCTAGATCCTGTCACAGTGCGAGAGAGAAAATGAATGAAATGGAGAGAGAAAAAAATGAGCAATCATTTGTTAAAAGCTTTTTCAGGTCAGCAGACATGGGAGCAGAGATCCTTTAATACCCCAATATTCACAGTACATTCAGTACAATAGACATAATGTACCATAAAAACAAGATAATTAGGGCAGATAATGATTCAGCTGAAACATGTCAAGACGAGAACTACCATGTATTTAGTTTATTATATGTTGGCCAAGGACAACCATGCATCGAGCAGAAATATTAAGTGTTTGTGTTCATTTCCTTTGTTTGTTGTTGTGTCGTTTGAATGTTTATTGCATTACTTAGTTGGGGGTTTTTGTTTTGTTTTTTTGCCGTACAATACAGTACTTGTTCTGTCCGACACTTTGGTCTAGGCCAGACTGGCATAAAATTTAGTATGAATATTTATGAGTCCTTGAGGATGATTCATGATTTTGGAGAGCCTGATCATCTGTGTCTCAACACCAACAGACTAAAAACTTCCACCTACAGGTCAAAGTGTCAACTTTTTTTTTTTTAAATCTACCAGCTGGATTAGCATGATTTTTCATATTTTTAATCTCACTAACATTTACTTAACACTTCTATGCTCCAAAAGGAATATCTGCCCATTTTGCTCAATAAATGACTTTTCCTCTAGCACCGTAGTTCAGTTTTAACTTTGTAAGCAAAATGCCCAGAATGTCATACAACTGAATACGGGTAATCATAGATCAAGATGAACACCACTGATTTTCGCCAATAATCATGATAAACCTTCACTGCCTGACTATTGCATCAGACATCTTTCTGTCCGCCCTTCCGGAAAACCTAGTTAGTGAGCTACTTGCTAAAGATGGAAAACCTCAACAGAAATTTGAATTGCACAAAAAGAAATGCAGCTACATCAGGCAATGCAAGACTATGACGACCCCTCAACCAAAATCTACACCTGCACACAATAAAAAAAATCAACTGACTATCATGACATTTGATGATTACATTTCTGCGTCACAAGGTAAGGCTGAATTTGGTGCTCCCATGATGCTTTCTGATGTGTTATGCTGACACATCAGAAACTAACTTGTCATGCAGCTCATTGCCCAAGCATTCATTAAGCCACTTATGAAAATATCTTGCACAGGGAGTAGGAAAGCCATATAAATTCACTGAAGATCCTTGGTCTATTTAGATTTTTTAAAACCCTTTCCCTGATGTAGTACAGTTCTATACCATACATTTAGTGTAGCTCTTTAGTACAGTTATACAATTTAAATGTAATTCAAAAATACGTTAAACATTAACAATACAGGAACTAACTTTTATGAGTCAGGACTATTTGATCAGGGCGGGAGTACTGCAGCTGTGTATTCAGCACACAATGAAACCCATTGGTTTTTATAAGCATTACTGACAATGGTAGAAAGCTGTGTTTATACTACACAATGCAAACAGAAGACAAGGTTGTGTGCGTGTGTGTGTGTATGTGTGTGTTAGTGGAATTCCTGACGCTGGCACGTAAGACTAACCATGGCATATATCTAACAGTTATTAAATTCAACTTCACCAGTATTAATGTAATTCACAGGGAATACAAGTTGATCCCTGTTTCCAATTTTACAATGAAAAACAAGTGCTTTTGCTTTCTACTGTATGGAAGCAACTTTCAAATTGTTGTTGAAGTTGAAGTCTGGACCAATAGTGACTCATAGTCTGCATTAGCATCTTTGAAATATAGGCTAGTATGTTGCTGTTACAACTGTACCATGGCTGTTTGAATTTGGAGAGGAAAAAAATATTTCCTGCCCTGCAGAAACAGGCTACTTGCTTTGTCTCAATCTGAGCTGACATGCTTTATGAGACACACCTAAATTCCTAACTGACACATACTATGTGGCTATACCATACACCTAAACACCTAGTAGTCTGAAAAATAAGGCATTATAACTTCTTAAATGCTATGAGACAATCAAGCAGTGCTCTTTAAATAATATATCAAATGTTAAAAATTTTAGCTTATTCATTGTTGTTAGATTTGCTGTTTGTTATCCTTTTCTCCTGATGTGCTGAAAATATAGATTAATCATCTCCACCTGCTCAGTCAGGCTGGCAGCCAAATGCAGCTCAGCTTTTCTGCCAGTCATTGAGTGAAAGATCTATTTCTGACCCAAGGGGTCCTGCTACAGGAGGACACAGAAGGAGCAGCTGAGAGTTGCTGCATCTCACCGTGTATCATGACACATTTTTCCAAGCACATTTAAATACTGGAGGTTTAATGACATATGTAAAACTGAAACAGCTGAAGATATTACTCAGTTGTGGGAAGACAAACAAAAATATAAAACTTTGGTGTGGAGATTTCTCTGAAAGAAAAGCTAAAAATATGCTTACCATTGTGCCTTCTAAGTAGATTTTCCTTTGAAAGAAAAAAATAAGAGGCAGTTGGCTTTATTTTACGTCGTGCCTCTCACAGCGGCCGTCAATGTGGTCCGGGTGAGTAAGTAATGCCAGGTGGGCGAGGACCTGTCACGCTATATTCCACTGCAAACCACTCCCACCTGTCTCTGACGAGAACGCGCACTGGGAGCGCGCAGGTCACTTCATATTACACGATCCTATTAGAATAGACTCTGATCTTACTGCAGGATGAGGACACTCTTTCTTTCAGAGATGTTTGGTTTATTGATCAGTTGACTCTGATAAAAATGTACATTGTCACGCTAATTTTGTGCCACTAACGCAATATGGTAGATCCAAAGTACAAAATAAAAATAGATATGCACACAGAAAACTCCTACCGAGGCTTCAAAACGGGGAAAAAATGTATGGCAGGAGGCAGCTACTGAGCGAGGCCTGTCCTCTATAGCACTTTAATCCTGAACCTGGGAATCGTGAATGAATGAAATATAGCCTATAGGGATTGACAGGTGCAGTTTAACCAGCTCTTAAGTAGGCTGCGACCAATTACTATACCAGTAAATGTTCAGTACACACAGGCAATGTTGTGTTGCAGTGTTTAAAGGGTATTTTTGCCTGATAAGAAACATTTCCAGACACATCTTTCTATCTCTTTCTCTTTGCCTCCGTATTTCCATTTTATGCCTCTTTCTACTCATACTACACTACAATGTAGAGGGAAATACTGTAGTTTTTACCCCACTACATTTAGTTGACACCCATAGAAGAACCATGACAAACTGAGATCTTGCATAGAAAACACAAACTTATAAAATAGCAGCACCATCTCAACAAAGTATGCTAATACACCTTAATACATCATACTCATGTAAAACTATAGAATAACATTCACAAGGACCATTATTCTGCATTGAGCACTTTTACTGTTGATACTTTAGAGCATTTTTACAATGTAGTATTGCTCATTTTACTTATGGATGTCATCGTAGTCTTGCATTGCCAGATGTAGCTGCGTTTCTTTTTGTGCAATTTAACTTTCTATTGAGGTTTTCCATCTTTAGCAACTAGCTCGTTAACTAGGTTGACCACTTTTATTTGAAAACAACACGAGACCAACAGAAAGGACAGAACGACGCCTAATGGATGTATGAGCTGGATAGAGCTCCTCTGCCCAGCCCTGCAGCAAGTTTTTTCCCAGTGGTCACTCGCGGTATTGCAGCGAAAAATCCCTCTGCGGCCCAAAAAGCATTTTCCCCATTGACCACCATTGGAAAAGAGACGCCTGTAAAACTGTTGACAGGACACCTCCAACTGCAACGAAGGTCAGTAACGACTTTTTCTATTATGATTTTTTGATCCATGGAGGTTTTACATTTGTATAACTTTCCACAAGCCGAGAAAAGCTATTTTAAAATCTGTGACGTCGCCACAATGTAAAGTCTATGGGCCGGGGGGGAACTCACGGGCGGGGTCAGCAGAGAAAACACTACTGCGCACAGTCAGAGGGCCGCATACCGCAAGGGTACGGCTATGGATCACGCCTATGCAGTCAGTTTCTTGTTGGGCGGGACTTTACATCCTGCAAAGCAACCCAGAACACCACATGGAGCCCTACATGCAACTGCATATGCTGGCACTGTAACCTTTTGAAAGCTAGAGGTCGTAGTTGCTACATTATGAGTCACTGAGTGAAAAACATAGTTTGACCAATACATCCATGAGTGTGACAAACTGTCATGTGACATCTTAGAAGAAGTCTATTTTCTCACCACCACAGTCGATCCTGCAAAGTATTTTTGTATTTATGTCACCCTGCTACTGCCCTGCTCTCTTTGTAAACTGGGACTGTTAGTCTCTAATTTGTAATGCAATATACTACTTATCTGCATTGCTTAATAAAGTGCAGATGTTTTGGTGAGTTTTTACCATATATATATATAAATAGTAGGCTAAACATTGTGCAAATTATCTCTCCATCTCCCTTTTTCTCTTTCTCTCTTTCTTGCTAGCACTATTATGACCCATTAAAGACTTAATTGTGGAGCATTAGGGACCTATACTCTCAAACAATTGAAGTGGGTCATAGCTTTATAACTCAGGAAACACCTAGAGTGAGTCAGATGAGGGAAGACAACAGCAAGGCGTGTACTTTCCCAGTGATATCTATCAATGGATAACCTCATAGAATATAAACCAGACCTAAAGATTTGGTATAAAGTGTTCACATTTTCTATGTTTTGTGTAGAGCAGTATAAAAAGTAAATCAACACCTTCTTCTCTACAAGGTAATAAAACACACTGCAAGTATATTAAGCACCAACATGTCACCAAAATGTTTTCATTTAACATTACATGGCTTATAAATAGCATTCACTCCATAGTCCTTGATGAGCTGTTTGTGTTAAAAGTATATGATAGGAACATATATCGTCATAGTTGTCACTGATGAGTCCTGCAGCCTCAGGAGAGACATTAAAATGATTAATGGTGCAGTTGATGTTGCGGTATCACTCCTCCTGGCTCAAAGTTACCCAGGTTTATTTCTAAGATAATGAGAGAGGTTCAGCTTTGTCCTAAATTAGTCTAATTTGCAAATTTGATTTGATTTAACATCCACCTTTTTTGGTGAAAATAACATTCTTTCAAAGAGGAGGGTAGTACAGATTTCCTCAATGTTTTATCACAAATAGATTATATTGAGCCATGAGCAATTCCCACATGTTTCGAACTCTAATATTACAGCAAATGCCTGCTGGTCATGAGAGTGGTTTGTTTTCAATGGTAGAGCTGCGCCTTCGGCCTTTGAGCCATGGCAGTGTATCAACAGTTTACCTTACGCCTGCCAACGGAAACAGGCAGCTACTCTGCTATCCAACTGAAACTCATGTGAAGACGATTATATAACTCTTTTGATATGAACAACTTTCTGGAAATATGAATAGAATGAGAATGGCATTCAGGTAGACTTTAGTAACCATGATTTTAGGCTTTATTTGGCTTATTTATGGACTATTTCCATATTTGATTTTTATGTTTCATATAATGAAACCACACTCGCAGGCAGTTGCTGTTTACAACCATTTAGACACTGCTTGAGGCGATTCACATGTATTCAGTTTCTCTGCTTTCCCAAGGGGTTTAAGAACCAACAGGGAATGAGGAGCAGGTCTCATATATATTGTATTGCTTTAAAAAAGACTGACAGTTCATTTCAAGCTGAGAGTGTGGGAAAGTGCCATGCATGATGTATTTCTTAAATTACACATACATTTTAGTTTTGTTAAAGGTGCCAGGATGATTCAGAACAGCTGTTGAGTGTTTAGGGATGCCAAATTTCCATAAATATACATTTATCTCAGTCTTATCTGATAGTTTTTAGCATGTATTTTGTGTGAGGACAAAAACTAGTCTACTTACAGAAAGCAATCAAATTATGAAAGGGGAAGCAAATGTGTTCAAATTCATATATTTGATCATCAAATACATCTTAATTGAAAGTCTGATGACAATGACATAAATAAGTCAATAATCGTGAAATACATATAAGTTATCTTTCCCTCATCCAAGGTTCTGCTTCCGCTTTCTGAAATATGAGGTGCACACACACACCGGACTCACAGACTCACACAATGAAAAGGGTGGTGACCTCCTTCTGCATTGTGTGTATGTCTGTTGAGCGGATGAGCTTATCATGGTCTCATCAGTAGGTTCTCTGGTTACAGTTCAGATCAAATCACTGTTCACCTTAAGCTGCAGGTATATAAGAGCAGAGTGACACAGCTGCACCACATCTTCTTACTGATACCTGAACATTGGAGAAGAGAGATTAACAATGGTAAGATATGGTTTACTTGAGTGAAACTTGGGTGCATACAACTGTATTTATAAACAATTGTGAGATATACTGCTTTTGGTCAAAAATAGTTTGATTTTAATGTATGACTTATGTGATTCAGATTTTTAATCAGTTTTTTTGTCTACATCAATGACTGACACAATATGACAACTGGTTTTAAAAATTTTGTAGCAGTAATCTAGAGAGTAACCAGATGCCAATTGAATTGTGTTTCTCACTCCCTGCAGCGTGAATGTATCTCTATTCATGTGGGCCAAGCTGGGGCTCAAATTGGCAATGCATGTTGGGAGCTGTACTGCCTGGAACATGGTATCCAGCCAGATGGACAGATGCCTTCTGACAAGACTATTGGGGGAGGAGATGACTCCTTCAGCACCTTCTTCAGTGAGACAGGGGCAGGAAAGCATGTTCCAAGAGCCATTTTTGTCGACCTGGAACCCACTGTCATTGGTCCGTGCCAGTTAAACACCTGATGAAACATTAGACTGAATATTTTCTAAAATGTAATGTATTTTTATTACTAGCAAAGCTATATGTATCTTCAGAGAATATGCTTTGGGATGGATGTTGAATTTTACATCAGTTCAGTTAACATTTATATTTATTCCGATATGAAACTTTGTTGAAGTGTAACCATTACCACAATTTCACATTCAGGTCTCTACAATAAATGCTAAAGTATTTCAAATTCTGAGAATGGCATTATTATCACGCCACATTCCAATCTTTACATTATACAAAATATAAACATTTATGCAGATGATAGTCATCTTTTTATTTCCAGAACAAAGATCTATTGTGTCACTGTGAAAGCAGTGCAATACAAGTCAGTCTAAGGAGACCTCAATCAGTAAATCCAAATTTGTTGTTTTGTTGTCTAGATGAGGTGCGTACAGGAACCTACCGGCAGCTGTTCCACCCTGAGCAGCTGATTACAGGAAAGGAGGATGCTGCCAACAACTATGCCCGTGGACACTACACCATCGGCAAGGAGATCATTGATCTGGTTCTGGACAGGATTCGTAAACTGGTGAGACTTACTTAGTGTATGTTTGTAGTATGTTAAATTTGTTTTTTGCTTGAATAAATGATTAATTGAATATTACTGAACTATTAAATTTTCAGGCTGATCAGTGCACTGGCCTGCAGGGGTTCCTAATCTTCCACTCCTTTGGTGGAGGCACTGGCTCTGGTTTCACCTCCCTACTGATGGAGAGACTCTCTGTTGATTATGGGAAGAAATCAAAGCTTGAATTTGCCATCTACCCAGCCCCTCAGGTTTCCACAGCTGTGGTGGAGCCCTACAACTCCATCCTGACCACCCACACCACCCTGGAGCACTCTGACTGCGCCTTCATGGTGGACAACGAAGCCATCTATGACATCTGCCGCAGAAACCTTGATATCGAAAGGCCAACCTACACCAACCTGAACAGGCTCATCGGCCAGATTGTGTCTTCAATCACAGCTTCACTTCGCTTTGATGGAGCCCTGAATGTTGACCTGACAGAGTTCCAGACCAACTTGGTGCCCTACCCTCGTATCCACTTCCCTCTGGCCACCTATGCCCCGGTCATCTCTGCTGAGAAAGCCTACCATGAGCAACTGTCTGTTGCTGACATCACCAACACCTGTTTTGAGCCAGCTAATCAGATGGTGAAGTGTGATCCTCGTCATGGTAAATACATGGCCTGCTGTCTGCTGTATCGTGGTGATGTGGTGCCCAAAGATGTCAACTCTGCTATTGCTGCCATCAAGACCAAACGCACAATCCAGTTTGTGGACTGGTGCCCCACAGGCTTCAAGGTGGGCATCAACTACCAGCCTCCCACGGTGGTTCCTGGAGGAGACCTGGCCAAGGTGCAGAGGGCTGTGTGCATGCTGAGCAACACCACAGCCATCGCTGAGGCCTGGGCTCGTCTTGACCACAAGTTTGACCTCATGTATGCCAAGAGGGCCTTTGTCCACTGGTATGTCGGGGAGGGAATGGAGGAGGGAGAGTTTGCAGAAGCAAGGGAAGATATGGCTGCCCTGGAAAAGGATTATGAAGAGGTGGGTACTGACAACATGGGGGAGGAGGATGAAGGAGAGGAATACTGACCTGAGTTTAAATCACACACACACACACACACACACACACATGTATATATATATATATATATATATATATATATATATATATATATATATATATATATATATATATATATATATTACTGATTAATATATTCATGATTAGGAGGCACATTTTTGTTTCTTATTTTTTTTGGGAGTAGACAGACAGAAATGTATGAAATATATGATGAAACCAACAAATTATGAATGAGGTCAGAGAATGACACATTTCAATAATCCCTATATTTACTATCAAAACAGACAGAATTGATTTACTTTGTGCCACTGCTCTGCAGTCATGCCTTATAATAAATTGCACATATAGGTGAACTTAAAGTATATGCTGCATACTGTGACACTCATTCACAATACAGATTTAACCCATAATCTTAGGTTAAGATTATGGGCTCAGTTATAGCCCAAAAACATGTTTTACATAAGTAAAATGTACTGTGTTACAGTACTGTGTTAAAACATTGTATTTGCATACAAAGTAAAAAACAAATAACAACAACAAAACTTGTTGTCAAACATATCTTGTTTTGGACCTGAAGAGATATTTCCTTTGTGCAGTATCAGACTCAGAAACTTAGGCCAAACCCTCTCTTTGTGCACCTCCCCCCACTATCCTCTCACATGTGGAATGTAAGTTATGAAAGGGCTCCTATGTCAGTTTCTATATGCCATTCAGCTGTGACTGTGTGAGAGCAGAAGAGCGAGAAAATAACTGACTAACTCACTGACTAGTGTTTGTGTAGTTCATACTCAGACATTGGCCTGCAGCAACAATAGAATCCCAGTTATGTATGAATCACAGCTCTGTGATCATAAGAGAGCTGTTGAAAAGCTGTACAATAGAATAGCAGAAAACTGGCTTCGACATTCGTTGTTTGTTTTAAATCTTCTTCATTTCAGTGGTTGTCAATATGATATTTCTCAGTGTATTCTAAGTTCATTCTACTGTAACACTGCATTATAAAATTGTTATTTGATGTAATTTTTGTCATTTTAAAAGGATAGGTTCCCAGTTTTTCTGTCTTAAAACAATAGTCAGGTCCCCATATGATCATTGAAGCAGGTTTTCATTTCTGTACTCATTTTTCATGTAAATAACAGCCATTAAAATATCCCTTCCAAAAGCACTCTCAATGTAAGTGATGGGGGACAAAGGGCACCGTCCTCGTTCTGTGCAAACATATATTCAAATGTTTATCTTAGGCTAATATTAGTCTTCAGCTGCCCTAATTAGTCAAATCAAGTGGATATCTTCTAAAGTCATTAAAGAGAGCTTTAATGGTCAGTATGAACAACAGGAATGATTAGAACCACCAAAACATCTTTCAATGTTCATATTGGGGCCTGACTTGTTTTGAGACACTTGAAAATTGTGAATCCTTAAACACATTTGTTACTGGTCAGCATTCTCTTTATCATTAAAGCATGTATTTTACATTTGATGATCAAAAATAAAGAACTTTGTAGACTTTTACTCAGCACATCTTTTTTTCCAGTGCCATCATGTGAGGGTGCAGATGAGTGTGTGTGTGCAATTGTTATATTTATATACATTTATATGTTTGCAGTTGGACATTTTGCATGCATACATAACAACTCATTTATGCTTTGCATGTTGTATAGTCTCTCTAGGATTGGTTCACAGGAGTTTGAGCATCACCATGGTACACTGATAAGAAAGTAGAAGGGACAACTGATATTTCCATTTAAGCCATTTATTGCCACCATACACATGTAGAGCAACAGGAGATGAGGCTTGTTGTTTTCTGTATGGTTTTCTGTAAGGTTTTCTGTAAATTATAAAAACAGAGAAATGCAAGAATTACAATATGCAGTTAACCAATATATGACATCACATGATTAGGTATCTCACAAAACAGTGAATATTAGTACTCGATGGGGGTGAGTGGTAGTCCTGCCACTGATAAAATAAGTACTACATTATGGTGAAACATTACATTAAACAATTACTCAGTGAAAAACGCTAAATATTCTAAATTAGGTCATAAGGATTCTAGATATTGCATCTCCTTAATTAAGAACTGCAGAGAATGAATCATGCACACTGCACACTTGCACACAATACTAACAAGCTGTAGGCTCAAGAAAACAGGCAAGGTGACCACTGTAGCCTTTACCAAAATATACTGGTCAGGCATTTGATCACATTCAGTCTACATGAATCTGCATAACCAGTAAACTACAACAATATATGAAGAAAGTAATAAACTCACTTTAGTAACTTACAACTGTAGGTGTGTCTCTGAAACACAGGTACAGAGGGCATTCACATGTGGTTAGTGTTGCCGCCAGCAAGAAGAAAAGAAATGGGCGGGATATATAGAGCAGAACATGATTAGGAGTGAGTGAGCTCAGGTGAGAATGGGTTGTTGTCAGGCTTCTGCAGAGGTTGATGGTGAGCTGATCATTTGAATCAGGTTTGTTGGAGCAGGGAAACATATAAAACATGCAGGGCAGAGGGTTCCCAGGACCAGGAATGAGAAACGTTGAATTAAACTAACTCTAGAACATTGAATAGTGCATCTCTCCAAAAAGTCTCTCTCTCTCTCTCTCTCACACACACACAAAATTAGAAAATAGGGAAAAAGTGGTTAGGATAAATCAAGAGTGTTATTTTTCCATAAGCATTTAAGCTCATACTGAAAGACAAAGCAGATAAATGTAAGGGTGAATGATATGACAGACAGCATTAAGGACTTCCCTCTTTTTTTTTTAAACTGCTGTTTCCTCCCGCCAATGAGCTATGCAGCTGCTTGCTGAGGCTTCCTGCCTGCCCCCCTCCACATCCTTGTCTATATAAACCCTGACTCTCCCTCTCCTCCGCACTTCTGCCTTGTGTCTGAATCCTCAACGTCAGTCGAAGGACAAGCAGACAAAATGGTGAGTAACTGCTCGGCTGATGACGTAGCCTTAAAATTTCCTCTCTCTTTCTCTCAGCCTCCCTTTGTCTCTGTTTCTTAGCATTAGATGGATTACACAGCTAAGCCTTTTTAATGCCTATAAGACCTCTTTTCTGGAGTTGAAGGCAACTGATACAAAAGCAGCTTTATTGTGTTAGGTGGCAGTAGTTGTGAGCTGAATTTCTATTAAACTTTTTAGGGCATGTCTGTTGAGAGTTCAGGAATGTACTGGAATAGTTGCATATGACTGCAGTATTCCTCTCCAAGTCATTTCTGTACTCTTGGACAATCTAGGTCAGATGACAGACACTTTATAAGTTAGACTGCTTTGTCATGTTCATACTTATTTAATATATACAGCTTAGCAAAAAAAACAACAAACATATCCAACTAAAGGAAAAATAAGTAATCAGAATCCTAATAGTGCATTTGTTAAGGAATTACAGTGATCTGGACTAAGGGAGTGATCAGGGTAATCGTGGCAGTGGGGGATGGATAGAAAGAACAGAGAAAAGAGGAGTGGTCTGGGCTAGGCAGTATGAGTTAGTTGGCAGCCATTTTGCAGCTGTTAGGAGTTTTTAGGGAGAGATGTGGAGGGAGAGAGGGAGACAGCCCTGACTGTTACACAGCACTATGCAGCTGGACAGGATGGGGGAGGAGAGAGACGCAGAAGGGGAGGAGATGAGGAAAGGGAGGAGATACAGGATGGAGAAGTGGGGGAAGGTTTTCCCATCTTGTTGAGGCATGGCCTTCCTGTCTGCCCCATACTGCATTAGTTTGTATGTCCCATAAAACTGGTCCTCATAGGCAGCAGGGGAGACTTTAAAAACTGCATTTAGCTGCACTTCCTGTCCAGATATTCTGGATTCCACTGCAGTAAATCCATAGTTCAGCCTATGTTTTAGTCAGGAGACTCTTAAAGCTGCATTAATGCTGATTTGCTCATATGCACTGTGTAGCACTGAGCACTTCAAACAAACTGTTCTGGCATACTTAGCAGTTTCCTTTCTGAATTCAGTGTAGACCCCACACCAAAGGTTGTAAGTATACATGAAGTTCAAAGAACGAACACAGGGGTCCCACACTAACTATTTATGATTAAATACATTAGATGTTCTATGTTGCCCTTTTTCATCAAATAACATAGCAGTTAGTTTAGTCAGGCAATACATCTCTAGAAAATATACAGTAACACTTTGCATTTGGATAGTAAATGTGTGTCTAATTACAGGACTCACATTTGCATACCATATTAGCAGCCACCTTTGACTTTAATCAACCTCTCTCCCCTCTAATTCAGCGTGAGTGTATTTCTATGCACGTCGGCCAAGCCGGAGCCCAGATGGGCAATGCATGCTGGGAGCTGTACTGCCTGGAACATGGTATCCAGCCAGATGGACAGATGCCTTCTGACAAGACTATTGGAGGAGGAGATGACTCCTTCAACACTTTCTTCAGTGAGACAGGGGCAGGAAAGCATGTTCCAAGAGCCATCTTTGTCGACCTGGAACCCACTGTCATCGGTCAGTAGTCCGTAAATAAACAGTGCCCAAAACACACATTTAGGACATTGTGAATATTGTTTTATATCATTAGCATAGAGGTAATAGATTGGCGCATTTTGGACAATTTTCCTCTTCTTGCACACTATTTACCATTTATAATTTACATATCATATGTTTTGATTTTGACTTGTGCAAACAAATACAACTAAAGCCTCAAACTCATGAATCAAGCTGGCACGTCACCACACCTAATTGGTAAAATTAATACTCATATCTCAACTTGCAGCAATATTAGAGTAAATATAACATCTACAACATTCTTCACTCATGGACATCATTTCTTACTCTTGTCTTCAACCGTTTTACAGATGAGGTGCGTACAGGAACCTACCGGCAGCTGTTCCACCCTGAGCAGCTGATTACAGGAAAGGAGGATGCTGCCAACAACTACGCCCGAGGACACTACACCATTGGCAAGGAGATCATTGATCTGGTTCTAGACAGGACTCGTAAACTGGTGAGTTTTGTTTGTTGATTTCATACTTTTAGAGATTTTGCTGGTTGGAGTTGGATTTTAAATAATCAAGGTGAATTTCCCTTTCAGGCTGATCAGTGCACTGGCCTGCAGGGATTCCTCATCTTCCACTCCTTTGGTGGAGGCACTGGCTCTGGTTTCACCTCCCTACTGATGGAGAGACTCTCTGTTGATTATGGGAAGAAATCAAAGCTTGAATTTGCCGTCTACCCAGCCCCTCAGGTTTCCACAGCTGTGGTGGAGCCCTACAACTCCATCCTGACCACCCACACCACCCTGGAGCACTCTGACTGCGCCTTCATGGTGGACAATGAAGCCATCTACGACATCTGCCGCAGAAACCTTGATATCGAAAGGCCAACCTACACCAACCTGAACAGGCTCATTGGCCAGATTGTGTCTTCAATCACAGCTTCACTTCGCTTTGATGGAGCCCTGAATGTTGACCTGACAGAGTTCCAGACCAACTTGGTGCCCTACCCTCGTATCCACTTCCCTCTGGCCACCTATGCCCCGGTCATCTCTGCTGAGAAAGCCTACCATGAGCAACTGTCTGTTGCTGACATCACCAACGCCTGCTTTGAGCCAGCTAATCAGATGGTGAAGTGTGATCCACGTCATGGTAAATACATGGCCTGCTGTCTGCTGTACCGTGGTGATGTGGTGCCCAAAGATGTCAACTCTGCTATTGCAGCCATCAAGACCAAACGCACAATCCAGTTTGTGGACTGGTGCCCCACAGGCTTCAAGGTGGGCATCAACTACCAGCCTCCCACGGTGGTTCCTGGAGGAGACCTGGCCAAGGTGCAGAGGGCTGTGTGCATGCTGAGCAACACCACAGCCATTGCTGAGGCCTGGGCTCGTCTTGACCACAAGTTTGACCTCATGTATGCCAAGAGGGCCTTTGTCCACTGGTATGTCGGAGAGGGAATGGAGGAGGGAGAGTTCTCGGAGGCCAGAGAAGATATGGCTGCCCTGGAGAAGGATTATGAAGAAGTTGGCACTGACAGCATGGGAGAGGAAGATGAAGAAGGAGAGGAATATTGATGAGTCAAACATCATCCAGGCTTTGCCATCACACATTCCAAGAGTTATCATGAACGTAACACATTCCCAACATTCTGATAACCTGTGGTGGTGATGTCAGTATTAATAAAAGTTTTCATCACAACATTTTAAGTGAACCTGTGATTCTTGAACTCTTCCAGCACACTGTAACATGGCTGTTAAGCAAGTATTTTATTGTAGAGTAATTTTCTACAACATTCAAACCTCTTTCTAGCGTAAAATACTAATGAGTCATCGGAGGTGATTACCAGTCTATTGAGCTTTGCATTTAACTTTTATAAATGTGACAGATTTTACTTGGCTTTCTGAGACAATTGGTAATGAATTATCACTGTAGTGTGACTTACAAAGATAAGAAAATACTTGGGCAAAATAATATCAATATTATAAATCAGTACAGTACAAACATATGTAATACTACATTTTATTTTGCTATTCATGGAGGGGATTTTCCTATAGTTACAATGTTTTGCAGGATTTCAGGTTTCAGCTTGCAGCTTATTCATTTATGAAGGAAATTCCTGTTCCTCTGCCTCTGCCAATTTCCTGCGATGTTTGTGCCATGTCGCAGACTGTAGATATAAAAATATAGTGGGTTGGGCTGGACTTCCTGCAGTGGCTTCCCTCGGCCACTAGATGGGAGCAACGGACACCGAGTTAAGTTGTAAGAGTTGCTCAGTCATAATCATTGACCAGCGTTTGTCATACCGCTCGATGAAGATGGACCGACTATTACACGGTGAGCTCATCATATAAACCTGACTACTAACTCCAATAATGACGATCTAATCAAACTTTCTGATTATTTTCAGTTAGGTACACTTCTCTGGTCTACCAGGAACTTTCTCGATGAATTGTTGGACTCTTAGGCTTTATGATACAATAAAGTGGAATCATAATGGTAAATCATTGCTGGTGCAAGAAACATGCAGATCATTTACACAAATAAGAATACTAAATTTCAAGTACAAATCTTGTATTTCAAATCGCACTTAAAAGTACATAAGTATTAGTAATATGTACTTTAAGAAAGCCTATATGCAATGTCCCCTGTCTGAATTATATATTATAAAAATAAATGTGTAAAGAGCCTTCTCATGTCGTAGCCCTTCAAGGTGGAGCCAATGGGCCTATTGTTGGGTACCTCGATGTGAAGTCATAGGCTACTGAATTTGAAAGAAGGCCACGTTTTGTATACAGTTTTTATATGCAAAGTAAAGCTATAGCAGAGCACAGTGGAGCAAAAAGTGCAGCATTCCCCTTTGACATGTAGCAGAATAGAATAGCCTATGAAAGAAGAGGCTACTTATGAATGTAAGTATTTCCACGGTTTCATGCAACCTTAATGCGGTTAGTAGGCTTATCTGAATAGAAATTATTTAGTAGTATGTTGGCTACAAATGTAATAATTTGGTTTATATATCTACCTGAATAGTTGGCCATATGTAGACATCCGTGACTACCATCATAAATTACTGGTGTAGCTAATGATTATGCCTCATTATCAGAGAGCAACAGGCAGACGCCGATGCAGGGCGGGTCTACTGACGTCTCTAAAAGCTGGCATGTTCTAGACGCTCTATTTTTTCTCTCAGCTGATGGTGACGTAGCTGTGTGCGGCTTTAGACCAGCAGCACACAGTCAGGACAAACAGGGCCGTTAGTTTTCCCCGTGGGGAGCGTAGAGTAGACCGCAGAGGCATAACGGTACTCTGCAGTGAGATTGTGTTGTTAGAGAGTGTCTGTGTCGGGGCGGCGGAGCGGAGGAGGCTGTCCGCGGGGCTGTCGCAAAGAGACGGGAAGCGCATTCCAGAAGAACCGCTGTTATTGTTGCAACAGAACCGGCGGACAGACGGTTAAATTGCTCACTGATCAGACAAGAGGCTCAGGTAGGTCCAGCTTAGGCCACTCAAGTTGTGACTATCCTACAGGCAATAGACCGTGTTTTAGCCACTGCAGTTTGTTATTATAGATGTCTAACTTTACCATATTAGGAAATATTTGTCATCAAAACTCAAAATAATGTTAATTTTTTACCCTTGGAAAGTTCTTGAATACAGACAGTACGCGTGTGTGCCTTCAAGCTACATCTGCCAGTGTGTGTAAGTTTGTGTGGGCCCACTGTCATGTCAGCAGCAGTTGTGTCGGATGGCGCTAGAAATAACATTGTAATAATACAACTGTGAGCGCATTGCTGTTCCCGGGGGTGGGGGGTGGGGGTGGGGGGGCATATAAAGTTAAGTTTAGTTATTTTACTTCAGTTTGGAAATCCCCCCCAGCCCTGAAACTGTTACTGTCCACTAATGAGATTGGCATGCTGACTGTGGCTATAATGGAGCTACTGAGTTCTTTTAATTTCAAGGGCAAAATTACTCACCAGAGATGATTCCACTTGTAATTATTTTTGCTGAAAACCCATATAGACATTAAGAATATGATTATAGATCATGTAGCAATGCAGTACAAAAAAAATTGAATCAGGATTCAGTGAAATTGATCTTTTCAGCTGTATTTATAAAAAAAAAAGTTTGTAAGATAACAGGAAGTTTTCAGTTATCAAGATCAGAGATATTATAGAAATTATAATCACTAATTCAACTGCTGTGATTATGAATTGAAGGAATGTCATGCTGACCATTATATAAACTCATCTAATTAAGTTTAAGGAACATTATCTTATTATCTGAGTACTGTTATGAGCCTCTTCATGCATGTATCTCAGATGAGTCGCTGATCTTTTCATAGATAAAAGTGAAAGTGTTATCTATAATGGTTCATCCACTACCTCCACACTGAAGTTATGGCCATAGTTTTGACACTCAAATTAAGGTATTAATTATAGTCTAAATAAACATGGCAATTAATATTACGTGATTTTGTACTGATTGTATGTGAGATGAGTCATTCTGACAAAGCTTTAAAACTCCTTTACTTCTGAGAGAATGCAGCTTTAACAAGCGGCTTTTCTCAGTACCAAACAGATGATGACTGAGCTTAATTTGCTGAGTTTAATGAGATCAAGATTACCTAACTTCTTCCCCTCCTTATTTCTCCTCATTCTTGTTGTTTCTCCTTTGCTCCCTCTTTGCTCTCTCTGCTTTCTCTCCTCCTCATTCCTTTCCATGCATTTGTCCTCCCTCCCACATCAAAACAAAGTACAATCTCAGTGGTAATTCACTTAATTCTTCCTGGTCTTTTATATTTTGAAGTCAAAATAACCCAAATTGTCTTACTACTTGGAAAATGTCCACTAAAAATGCAAAAATATTTTGACGGAGCTTTACAACTGGCAAAAGATGGAACAAAAAAAAGATGACACAGATGTCAAATATGCAGCACATTAATTAAAGAGGAGTCTACCTCTAAAGGCCCTGCACTCCCACCACACACGTTTTCAATTTTTATGGCTGATTAGCTCTCAGCTCAGGTTAAAGTTGGGCATAACTATGCTGGGAATAGAGTGTTTTCACTGCAGACATTTTGACTTGTCAAAGCAGGAAAAGCACATGTGTAAATAATAACAATTACGATGGCTCCATTGCATTAATTATCCCAGTTAACCATGTCAGTGAGTGAACACTCACAATACCACGACACTGAAAGCAAAGCAGACAAATGGAATGCAGCCATCATTAATGTCATTAAATTCACCAGGTCTTGTCCGCCGCTTTGACAAGTGTGCCGTGAAAAAGGTCTACTACATGATGTCATTAAACAACATGTACTAATAAGGATTTTCACGGAAGACAAGTAGGAAAAACACAGGTGTATGTAAGAATAAAATGAATGTTGGCTGGATTCCACTTAGCTGCTTCAGTTTCATGGTCCTGGTATTGTGCATGTCGGCTCACTTACATACTGTCATGGCTAACTGGGAACATGGAATAGAAATGAACAAAACTAAATGGAAAATGAGAGAGATGTCAGTCAAGTTTAGTCTGCACACACTCTGAGAAAAGCACCTGCATTGCTGAACCATGAGTTTGTAGAGCCTGCTGTGTCTGACCAAATTGTTGACCACTTGTCTGCAAATTAACTAAATAATGTGCATAGAGCTGTTTCTTATCCTTTTTTGGATTCTGGGGAATATCATGGATGCCAAGGTTTTCTAAACTTTTTGTTATCAGGGTCAAAGTTAAGTATATTACTCAAAATAAAATTCTGTTGTATTTTCCTTTCAGGAGTGGTGTAGTGAGGGGTGACAGAAGGAGACATGGTGGATTACTATAACATCCTGGGAGTATCCAAAACAGCCTCTCA
This sequence comes from Thunnus maccoyii, assembly GCF_910596095.1. Taxonomy (NCBI): domain Eukaryota; kingdom Metazoa; phylum Chordata; class Actinopteri; order Scombriformes; family Scombridae; genus Thunnus; species Thunnus maccoyii. The sequence goes on from NC_056543.1 coordinate 15,277,047, forward strand.
GGATGACATCAAGAAGGCGTGAGTATCCCGGACTCCTGATAAATGTCAGGGCTCTTAACACAAAGTCATAAACTTTAAAGCAATATTCCAGTAAAGTAGAAAATACAGATTTTGAAAATCGATTTGTAGTGTTTGAACTTATTACTGTAAACTGCAAGATCATTTGAGCAGTTTCTCATTTTTATGTGTCTGGATTTGATGATTTGATTTCAAAAAACATTCTTCTCAGTGAGAACATATACTGTACAAGTATTTACATTAAATGACAAAACACCAAAATACACTGCCTCATTATGCAGTGTGACTAAAGAGGTTTGAGAATTACTATGTAAAATTCAGAATTCCTAATAATATGGAGTGCTTTTTCTTCCATGGCTCTGCATAGTGCTCAGTATAAGTGCATGTCTTTTTATGTGATTGGTTGTGTGTGTGTCTCTTTGTTTGTGGCTGTGTCTTCAGGTACAGGAAACTGGCCCTGAAATGGCATCCAGACAAAAATCCAGACAACAAGGAGGAAGCAGAAAAAAAGTTCAAAGAACTGGCTGAGGCCTATGAAGTCCTGTCTGACAGTAAGTCACGACAGTGTGCATGTTGATATACATATGTATAGTATATCCGTGTGTGTGTGTGTGTGTGTCTGTGAGACGACTGGGTGTTGACATGTGACTGTGGTGCTGATCTGTATTGATGCTGTAAGTCATGACTCTGAATCTCTGTGATGATGTCAAGCTTTTCAGAGAGGAACTTCAGTTACAGAATCCTTAAATGGATACACAATAGTTAAATTCTTTATCTAAGTTAATATGAATGTGTTGGGTGTGTGTATAAGAAGAAGTAGAGACATAATGATGCTTATGGATTTTAATGCCATTGTTGAATTGTACTTTGATTCTCCTCTACAGAGAGTAAACGTGACGAGTACGACAGATTTGGAAATGACAGAATGAGACACAGAGGTAAATAAAAAGGGTTTCCTGCAGTGCTTTTGAAATTCTGCGTCCATAATGGTTTGGAAAATTGTCCAGGACGTATGAATGGTGGTGACCTCTAACAGCTAAATTTTCCTTCTCTTTCCCTTCTTTCTGGTTTTTAACTCCTCCTTTCTTTGGCCATGATTATTCTTTTCACCCATACTGGACATATTTTCCCCTCTCCTCTCTTCTCCTCTCATTTCTCCTTTCCTTTTTACCCCCTTTACTCTCTCTGCTTCCTCTCCTTTCCTCATTCCCTTCCACACATTTCTGCTCTCTCCCACTTCCCTGCACCCTCTCATTCACACTCACTCTGTATGTTTTCCTTCCGTCACACTTTTTCCTTATTGTTTAATCTGACCCCTCTGATCCCAACCACTTCATTTTTCCAGGTTCCAGCTCCAGCCCAGACTTTTCTTCAGATTTCCCAGGTTTCACCTTCACATTCCGCAACCCAGATGAGGTGTTCAGAGAGTTCTTCGGTGGCCAGGATCCCTTTGCTAGCTTCTTTGGTAAGTCTTATTTGGCGTTTACATTGGGTTGGTTTAATACTCTATATGGCAAAAATTAATACTATATATCAAAATAATTGCTCTTACATTCAGCCAGTTACAGTAAATTAGACCATTTTAATTTAAGATGGGTCCCCTCTGGACAGCTGTTGACTTTGGGAGTCCAGTAATCCTACTTTAAAAATGATAGGAAATTTGCATTTTTCTGTCCATTCACTTGTAGAGAAATAAATTTAAAACACTAATATTGTTAGTAAATAAAAAACACATCTTACCTAACAGTAGCAGCAGGAAGGATTTAGTCTTAAAGTATTTATCTCTCTCTCTCATTCAGATGACTTCTCATCATTTGGAGGCTCGTCCTCTCGTCTCGGCCCCAGTCGCTTCTTCTCTTTCCCTTCAGCAGGAGGTAAACGGTCACATACTGTATTAAGAATGTTGCATGTAGATTACAATATCTTGTAGCTGTGTAATTTGACATCATAGAATATCATATTTTGGGCACAATGTTAAAAGCAGTGGCCCAAGAAAAACTGCTTTATATTTGCATCTGTTCCATTTTTGTAATTCTGGAAAGGAGAAAGGGAACTGTGTTTAAATATTTGTCTGACTGTTCACTACATCTGAACCTTATTTTTGTTGTAGAGAGAAAGTGATGTTATTTTTACAGAGTAATGATACATCAAAATGACTCTCTTCTTCTTATCTCCTCTTCTCTCTGATCATCTGTCCTTCTTTAGCTGACTTTACCTCCTTTTCTTCCCTGGGTGGTCTGCATGGGATGGACAGCATGGGAGGAGGGATGGGCAACTTCAAATCGGTTTCTACCTCCACTCGCATTGTAAATGGCAAACGCACCACCACTAAGAAGTATGTAATGTCTTTCCCAACCTGGGATATAAAGTATTTAATGCAGAAAAGTTAAAACATTCACAGAAAAGTATCTGAAACCTGACACTTTTGTACAGTTTTATTTCCCAATACTCACTCATTCAGAATTATCTTGATGTGACAAACCTCACTCCCACTAATAAACAGTGGTTTGCAGCTCCACATGGTAATGCAGTCGCTGATTTGGTATTTAGTATTTTTACATTTTTAAAAAACATCTTTCTCAGGGTGTGATTCATTTTGCATACAAATATTATATAACTACAAACATGAGAGTTACGCAGTGTGGCAAACACATTTTTATGTCACTATGTTTTGAATTTTATTTCAGTGCAACTGGGTATTTCAGTATTTTTTCTTATTGAAGGTCATATTTTGCTGCCTATAAATTCTGTTCTTATTGACTACAAAGAATGGGTATAGATCTATTATTCTAGTCCTCACAATGTCAGTACTACTTGTCTGACATTGTCTACATTGGTAATAGTGCTGTTATTATTGTAAAAGTTCCGTGAAAGAGGACCCACTCCCTATGTGGATATAAAGGGTAACAAAAAGGTTACAGGTAACAAAAACACAACAAGTCTTATTTTCAGTTGATTATACACTAATTAAACATACTTATGAATATTATATTCCATTTTTGCCAAGTCTGTTCCATTAGATGCCACTAAATTCTACACACTGCACCTTTAAGTTCTTATATACGGTGACTTTTTGAAAGTGAGTCACAGACACAAACACAAAAAAATGATGGAGGCATTTAATACTGCCATTTATCTGTGTATTTGTTTTGCTTACAGGATAAAGGAGAACGGGCAGGAAAGAACAGAGATTGAGGAGGATGGGGTGTTAAAGAGAATCCTAATTAATGGTAAGATCACATACTGTACAATGAATAGTGTGGTTGAAAAGTTTAACAGCAAATGATTTTGTACTGTATGTGATTTTTGTGAAAATTTCAACCTTGCTTTATGCCTATGTAAAAGAAGCTCTCAGTCAAACAGCAAAATCCAACAAATTCACCTAAACTGGTTGACAAAACTAATACTGCATGCAAATATGGAGCAAGAGAGTTACATTTGCATTTGCAAGTCTAGTATTTTTTAACTTGGGTATTTAGAATAGAACAAGTTCTAGATATTGTTGTTAGAGTTAAAATTGTATGGTGACAAGCCTATAGTATGTCAAACACTCTTCTGCATGTGTGTGCAGATGGTAATTCATGTTGCTTTTGCACATACATAAGTGTTATGTTGTTCTCAGGTGTGGAGGATGAAATGGCACTTGCGCTGGAGCTGAGCCGACGAGAGGGACTGCCCCATCCATCACCTCAGAAGCCACAAAGCCCAAACAAATCATCTGTTGAGCCCGACAGATCCCGTCCCAGCCCTTATTCTGCAGGCACATATCGGTCATTTAGCTCCGCTCCCTTCTACAACTACGGAGGGGTTAGTGGAAGCAGTGAGGATGATGAGGAAGATGAAGAACTGCAGATGGCTTTGGCATGCAGCCTGTCAGAAATGGAAGCCCAGCAGAGAGCAGCTGTTACCGACTTCATATCAGGTGCTGGGGGTGGGGTCAGAGTCAAGATTAATAAAACTACTACCCATAAAGGAGTCAAGGTTGTTAAGACAAAAAATTCAAATGCAGATGGTAGCGAAACGGTTGTTGAAGAGGAGAAAGAGGAGAAAAAGGAGAAAGAGAAAGAATGGCAGTCTAAAATGGGCTCAGGGCCTGGAAACAGGTGGGGAAAAGAGGGAGAGGGAACCAGGGAACCATGCTTGTCTCCTGAGTCACCCACAACTGCCAATACTACACCACTAAGCCAGAGCAGTGAAGCAGAGTCTGAACCTGCCATAAAAAGTAGTGGAGGCAGTGGGAAGAAGAAAAAGAAGTGCGGGTGCATTGTGTGCTAATGCAGCTTGTGTGCGGGGGTTTATTTGGGTTGCCTTATTTTTTATACTTACCTCAGCGATCTGCCTACAGCAAGGCTCTAATGTAATGTGATTGCCAGACTCTTATTTTGAGGCAGTGCCTCAACTGATCACAAGGCTTTTGTGTAGATTTAACACATCTAAAATGGACAGTGAGTCAGCTTGAAGTTTTGTGGTTTCTTGCTGCTTTTCTTTGTCAAAAGCCAACCCAGACATTTCCACATATTCTACCCATAAAGCCAAACATTAACAATGTTTTGTTTTTGTGCATGCAAAGAAATACAGAGGATCGTTTCTGAATGTACATGAATTTGCCAAATATTTACGTAGACAGAAAGGAGTGGGATTAAGAGGGATTTAGATGTGGCCGAAGTGATTTTAATCCCAGTAAGGGGAGAGTGATTTCCTGCTCTCAAATGTGTGTGTGTGTCTGTGTGTGTGTGCTCATGCATGCGTGGTTTTCTGTGTGCGTCTTTGTGTGTTTGGGTCAGTTGGGACCGTGCCAGAGAATTTTCTCATTCACTCTCTCTGGCAAAAGGAATGTATCAGAACTGTGTCACACTCATCCTGGCCTCAAACAATAGATCCAAAGTAGACCACAGAACTTTCTCTAGTAAACTCAAACTAGTTTGATTTGAAAAAATAGTGTTTACTCATCAACTGATAGTGATTTCTCGAATATGTATTTGAGAACACTGTACTTTGCAAATGCAAATACGGTACTTTGTTAATACATACAAGCTCACATGACAGAATTGTAGCCTGGCTTTTACACTGTTGTAAAGTTGGAACAGTCAGGCTGCTAGTGAGACTAAATATATTAATTTGAATGTCTTTATGAGAAAAAAATCCTTGATCCAAACTACTGTAGTTTAATTAAAGGTAATCAGATTTAAGATTAAGTTTTTTTGGGAAAGCACTTGAAGCTGGAATTAAATATTTTGTACAAACCAATGTGCACAGCATTATGATTGAATGTAAATCCCAGTTGCGTGTAACATGATATAAATGTTTTATATTTTTATCCTTTTGGTGCCTTCGCATGTCTGAACTACGTAACTACGTGTTTACATGCTTACATCACTGCAAAAGTGCCAAGTCGGAAAAAGAAAACATGAATTACAAAGAAAATGTATTTTAGTCAATGATAGGAAGCTTTGGCCTATGTTTCCTCCTTAAGACGGAATTGACAAAATTTACATTTTGTGATAGTGAGTGTTGTCAAGTATTTACTCAGGTCTGAGGTGAGAGTGATCATCATGATGGTTGTGTGTGAGTAAAATGATGGCCTTTCATCCCCCAAATAATGCTAGTTTAATTTCCTCTGGACTGGTTTGAAAAGTCAGGGTAGGGGAGATATTGTTGTATCAGCATGTGTTGATAAAGTGCCCTTGATCAAAATATTAAAACCCCACCTGCTTCAGTGAAGCTGCCAGTGTGTGCAAAACAATGTAGACTGTTGTACTGCAGGGCAACTCAAACATCCCTGCGCTGATTCCCTCCAGGCTACTAGTTAGGATAGGTACTGCCAAAATGAAGGACATATCTATAAGATAGAGAGTTGACTGTGTTTTGGTTTTGACTTGTGATGTTATGTTTTTACAGTTTACAGTCATTCAGTTATCCATGTCAGCTACTGCTGAGATGGGTTTTGTATTTTACTAAAATCGCAGCATTTTATTTGTTTGCCAGTATGTCCCCATCTTTGCACTGGAGCATACTGGAAAAAAAAACAAAACTGCTGAGCATAAGAGCTGTACGTGTGTTATGTGGGCAGAGGGAGAGAGGTGAGATATTGAGTGTTTAATTTTAGGGTTACCATGGTACTAATGAAGCCCAAACTTGCCTGGTTCCAGACCTCTGAGTCACAGCCTTCATTTCCAATTTTTTCAGCAATGTGAACAATGAAGTGAGAACACAAAGACAATTCAGTCTGAATGTCCGGCTAACTCTAGCTGATAGCTACACATGCACACATTCGTAGTGGAACACTAATAATTGTCTGAATGGAGTACTGTTTTAAATGTTATGAAAGTAACAGAAACGTCTGTTGGTGCCAAATCACAACGGTGTTAAAAATAATTACTACAAGTAACATGTTAAAACATTTTTTTTTTTACTACTGTTCAAAGACGTGCCTGTCTTAATAAGTGTCTGATTACAGGCAGTGTCCCTTTTCCTGTCCTGCTTTTACAAAGCTCATTGAGCACAATTTGGTTGTCATATATTTTTCATGAGTGCTTTTTATAATTTATACTGTATGAATTTTGCTTTCACTCTTAAAGGATAACAATCGTCCCTGATAGAATTGCAGGCTCGGCTGTGAAAACATACTGGCATTTCAAACAAATTGAAATTACTTAAATTTTGCTCTGTTTACTTGAGTTGTTTATCATTTCTCCTCTCCAAACTGTTATTTGCTGAGTGTGGATGGGGAACGAGACAGAGAGAGAAAGAAAGAGGCGGATGGTTCCACACATACAGTTAATATATATATATATATATATATCGACCTGTATTATTTGTACTACATTGAACTCCCCTGTGTTTTTGTTCTTTTTATTACAGATTGTTAAAAAGGGAAATAACTAATAAAGATTGAGCCAAAAGAGGAGTTTGAATATTTGATTTTTTTTTTAAATGTGGCAGTAACTGCTATGCATTTTTACACCAATTTTCACAAATTTCTTGTTAAACTACTACTATAATTGAATTGATTTAATTGATCATTTAATTTATTTGATTTGATTTCATTCATTCAAACCAGTGTGTCCCCATTTACATGCACAGGTCCTGTCAATATGGACCATTTATACTAAAACTGGCCATGTGTGTAGCAATGAATGTTGTTAATACAAGCATGTTTGTTCCTGATTTGTTCATCTCTCTGCTCATCTCTGCCTCTGGATCCTTTCCTCTTGCAAATAATGTAATCTGCTAAACCTTTTGGGTGAGAATGTTTCATCTGTTTTCAATGCAAACTAACTTGTTTCAAGAATTGTATTGTATTGAGAACCATTATCTTGATAAGAAATACAACACTGTCATCGTTTCTAAATAACTCTTGCAGATTTCTAATTTAGGCAGACTGCTTGGCTAGGATATTACTGTTTGCATGAATCACAAATTTAAAATAGTAACAGAATATTACTTCATCTCACAGGTTGTTATCTAACACTCTTCTGCTTAAAGTTTCGTTTTGTTCATCAGCTGATGACGTGCTGGTACCAGCTTATAATGCCTGCCTTGCATTGTTATGTTATTTGCTGTTTGTTGGCTGACATATCAAAGAAATAAAACATTTTTCAAAATTTGTAATGTGACAACTTCACATGTAAGAGGCGTTTGGTCTCTACATGTGGTACCACATTATGGACACTTAAGTTGGAATTTTTGGTTTTGTCTTACACCTCCTGCTTCCTGTTTCAGACTCAGACTTCGAGGCCTTCACAAGCTAACCTGATTGGCTCATGCTGCTCTGTGCCCTAGCCCTACCATGAGGTAAAGAACCAGTGTGAACCCGCAGCACCCAGAAAGTTGTTCAGTCATTCCTTCCCCTGCCTTCAAGCGCCATGTAGCTCAGATGATGCTCTAAGTCCCATCTTTTTTTAGAAATCACCTTGATACCTGTTTTAATTACTGAAGTGTAACATGTCCTTGTGCGTCTATTCTTACAGGTCAAAGGTCAATTCCCCATGATGCACTTGTCTCTCACTGCCCACCATGGCTTCTACCTGCTGAATGACACTTAAAAAAAAAAGATTCAAATGTGTATTTTATATGTATGTGTGTGAATGAGTGTACATAACTCCTTCTGGAGCGAAAGACTGGAAACTTTGTATTTTGAAACTCGAGAAAATAGCTCTAATCATCTCTGCATTAAAAAAACATGATGTTTCTGCTGAATTTTAACTAATTTTGTTTTGTGAAACCAGTTACATTATCAGAAAACATTGTACGCAGGGTAGAAAATGACCATGCTGAGAGAATAATTATCCCTGCAAATGGAAACTGAAATGGAAAAACATTAAAATCTTATGAATCATGTATAAAGCAGGGAAAATAAAGCACTTCCTGCTGACTACTCTGTATCGGTCCGTGGCAGTCTATCTTGTGGAAAGGGAACTTCACAGTGAATAACAAAAGAAGATAAGATGCCAGCAATTAATTTGAGGTAGAAAAAAATATAATTGACAATATTGTAATGCATTTATTTTTGTCTATTTTTGTCAGGAGGTGACAATCTGATAAACTTTCAAGTAATGCAGTGCTTGAATGATATATTGATTTCATATCTTTAGATAGAATACATGGGGCAGAAGAACCTGTTTTAATGTGCCATTTTAACATTTTTTGCAAAGCAAAAAGCCCGCCCACTAAAAACCTTGGTTTTGAAAATGAGCACTCAAGGATTTTCTGCTCTTTGCTGCATCACATCACAAATTTATTCAAGTCAAAAATACATTTTTATAGATATTTTCTATCTGTCTGCTACATGAAATAAACACAATCATCAGGGTGAATTATTTACATTAATCACATGGTTGTACACCGAGTAAGACAATAAAATAATCCAACAATAGGAGTTCAGAGAGAGAAAGAAAAAAGGCGATGGGTACTTTATGGTCAATGTACGGTCAATTTATGGTCAATCATCTGTTACAAAATGACCAGTTAAGCAAACAATCATGTTGTCAAGGCAAAGACAAGCCTCACAAATAAAAACTTGCTCAAAATAAACACACACACTAGACAGCAGAATACAGTATTCAGGTGGAAATGCAACACCACACTCAGAGTTAAAAGAAACAGAAACCTTACTGTGCATCAGCAAGATGGACACCTTGGAAATTTGATAAGCGTGTCAATGGACTTAACATTATTTTATCATTATTCCAAGAAAATTGAAATGTTTAGCACAACAGCCAAACAAATGCTCCGTGTTGGTGGTAAACCATCTGTTGATGTTGACTGATCATTTGAGGTAATCATGTCATTGTGTAAAAGGGTTGACGACAATAGGCAAAGATGGAATCAGATGTCATTACAATAGGTAAACAATGTTTTAATATTATGTCATTACAATCATACAGAAGTATACACTATTCTGTCTGACTGTGTGATCACATAACAATGTCATTTGGATTCCCAAGTTTTTACTCTTTGTAATTCACATCTGATGGCCTCAATGTCGTCTAATTAGGTAAAAACCGCAGAAAGCATAATGAGTTCCATAATGTTGAGAAAAAAATTCAAGTCTGCATTTACATACTGGCAATCACTGAATGCATTTTTTCATAAAATGAAGTTCCCCAAAAGTTTTAAAAACCCAATGATTAAGTACATGGTGAAATACTGCATGCTGAAAACAAGAGCAGTAACTGCTCCAAGTGTGGCAGAGCAAATTCTTATGTACAGTGATGGCCAGACATACGTAACTGAGTGTGTCCTTAGGAGCGTGTATTTGTTTTGTGCCAGTGTATGTCCTCGGTGTGTTCTCCGGTACTGCAGCTCACTGAGGCAGGGCTTTCAAGATGGCATTCACCTCCTCAGCTACTGCTGTCAGCGCAAATTCAAACTGGTCCTGATCAGACGGAGCAAGAGCAAGAGAGGTGGGGAGAAAAAATAGAAAGAAGAAAGGTGGGAGAGAGAAGGATAGATATAGGACAGAGGGAAACAGTTGGGTTATGATAGATATCCACCATAAATAGCAGGAAGGTGCTTTTATACTGTGACAAGCAAATGCATAAACACAAACTGATGGTACCTTGGTGCAAACGAGGCCAGGTCTCTGGTCTCGGATGTGCTCCAGTGCAGCTGCAATGTCAATCTCTTTCACTCCTAACAACAACAACAGGAACAGTAACAACATCAATACAGTTTTAATACCGTAAAACTTGCTAATGTACCCACAAGCTGTTTTGTGGAATAACCCCCATAAATAGTACAATATTTCACTGTGTTAAGCCGTATTTAACGACAATATCACTAATAGCTCCCTCTGCTGTAACTTATCAGTCTACACACATATCTCTCTATATGCAAACTTTGACATAATTATACCCTCAACCTGAACTGTTGAACTTCCAAAATGTTCCATTACTATTTTAGCCATCTAGGCCATTCTAGGCAAAATGTATAAGTACTGGATTATACACTATATATACATACAACTTTGTGTGTGTGTGTGTGTGTGTGTGTGTGTGTGTGTGTGTGAGCAAGTGAATGAGCGACTAACCTTTGGCCATGCGGTTCAGCACCATGTCAATGAGGATGTATGTGCCAGTTCGGCCAGTGCCATCACTGTGGTGACAGAGACAAATAAGGGAAATGTCAAAGCACATATACTATTATGAGCAAATAATATTATAAATTATTAAATAAAGTGTTTTTCTTTAACCCACTTTCCAAACAGAACATTCATATGTTTCGTATGTTTCTAAAAATTCCAGTGTTACTTTGGAACTTTGGAAAAAGACAGATGGTCTGATAAATATGAACAAGTGATGTGTTAGTGTACTACAAACAAATTGATACACTACTGTACACTGGTTTTTGCCATTATGATTATAAATGTTTGTCATTTTTGGTAAAAGCTATAAAAATACAGTACGACCACTCAGAGATTAATGTAATTCTGCGGAGACTGGGATGTAAATATGGAAATAAAGCTACCTTCTGTGACTGTTTAAAAGGTGAAATTGATTTAAAACAATATATGGCATGGTGGAAAGTTATTTTAAGTCTTTGGTTTACAAAATCTGGATGAGGAAAACAGTTTTTTTTTTCCTCCAAATTGAATGTGTGGTGTTGGGGATGCCACAGTTTTTAAAGAAAATGTGTTGTTTTTTTTTGTTTTTGTTTTTTTACCCGCAGTGAACGATGATTGGGCAGGAACGACCTCTGTAGCATTTATTCACCTTCCTGAAAAGCAGGAACAAGGGAGAGCAGGAAAAGAAAGAAGAACAAAGGACAGAAAAAAGGCTTTATTATAAATTATTTATTATAAACTTTGCAACTGACCTTGTTCACAAATTTATTGAACACACAGAAGTAACGTATAATCAGTAATCATGAGATTATTAAATGCATATAAGACAGTATTATGCAGCCTCGGGTACATGTGTGTTGTGGTCAAATAGAAGGCAATGAGAGGAAAGAATATGACCCAGTAGGATGGATGGAGAGACATGAATGACAGAGGTCACCAGTAAAATTAAGAATGGAAGAAGGAACGGCAGGACAGGAAAAAATGGAAATCTCATATTGCGGCAAGGGAGGACATGGTAAACAGGAAAGGAAAGGTGGAGAGCAAGCAACAGATTCACTGTCCCTCTTGCAGTAGCCAGTCACACCTGCCAATGCTCATTTTTGTGACTATGCAACTGGAGCCAGAGTACTAGCTGCAAACCACAAAAATGACACTGGGAGATGTTAAAATACAAACCTATCAACCTGCACACTGGGAGAGAGGGAGAGAGAGAGAGAGCCAAGATGGTGGGTAGGGCATGAAATGCACAGCATGGGGGCCATGTTTGATTAAACACAGTGCAGGATGGCAGGGAAGATGGGAAACAGAGAAAAGAGATGGATGAAGGTCATGAGGAAGAGTCACCGTCACATTTCAGACACAGACTGTATCTCCATCCTGACAACCTGTTTTCTCTTTTCTGTGTTTACTTTAAGAAGTCGTCTTAAATCACCTAACTTGCAAATCACTTGTTGAATAAAGGGCACATGAGGGGGGACAGTCTGCAGGTGTGCTTTGTGTACTTTCATACCTGCGGAAGTCGAGCAGCGGCCGTGTCGAGGTGGGGATGCCGTCAGCCGGCCAGCTCAGCAGGTGAAACTGCGTCAAGGTTCTGGTCTCCTGCGTCTGAACGTTCTTCAGATAGAAGCTACGCACCAGGAAGTCCTTACACCAGATATGCTCTGACACCAGGTTCACCTGATCGAGACAGAGGGAGGTGGCAGAGAGAAAAGAGATGCAGATGAGAGGATAAAAAAAATGTGACTTGACTGAAGGAGAGGTGGCTCACCCACTGAATTTTGTAAGCATCCAAAAATTTAATGCAATATACAGACATCTTCACCTACAACTCAGTGAGAGCCATTACTCCAAAATTTACTCTACACATATAGAACACATTATTTCAGAAAAAAAGGACTGTAACAGATACAGAACATACAGTACAATTTATTGATTTTACATGAGAGGACTCAAATGTGTAAGTGGCCTCGGTTTGGCACCAGGGGGAGACATATCATCAAAGAGAGGGGAACTGACATCTTGCATTGTTTTTATAAGACCTTTATGTTAAATTCCACATTTAAACCATGGGTTGACACAGTATTAAGAATATTTATCCAAAACATTTCTGGTTGGAGGAGTTTTTTCTCCCCTAGGAGACCTTTTAACTCTCTCAGTGCTAATATACAGTAGCTTAAGCAGATGAAAGCATCGCCCACCTGTCTGAAAAGGTCAGCAATCGGGTTGAGTTTATCTCTAGAGATGATGCTAATGCAATGCTTGCTAATGTGAACAAAGATGTGAGTTCACAATAGCCTTGATGTTTTGCAGACCGCATGGGCAGCAAATAAAGTAAATGACAGGAGTCCTGCTGTAGATGATCATACCATTAATATAATGGAATAGAAGAAAATTCGTGACCCTAATTCACTCACAAATCTGACATTTACACTCTGTTTTTTTCCTGTCTGAAAAGTCTGAATTTTATATACTGTATGTATAAGGCTCTGCTCCTCTTGTGCACATATGTCTTTTGAACAAAATGTAGATTAAAGGTCCTGAGCTACAACAGGAAGTTAACCTCATAGATGTGGTAGAGTGATGAACCCTCATCAGGCCAGTATCGCTCGCACTGTTTCTCTCCATCTTCCACCAGAGCTGTCATCATCACTATCACTGTGCAGCCGTTCTCCCACACCATCTGTGGGTTGGATAGCACAAGCACACACATGGTTGTAGACACACACACATACACATCTGACCCATGTGACATTAAATAAATCTGTATCATCTGGCAGTAACAAGACAGATTTCCTGCAGATGGATTGAATGATCTATATGGTTTTCATTGATCACTAAACAGAGAGCACAGTCAGTAAAGTTGGAGGGAGACAGAAAGATAAAGAGGCAAAGATTGTACTGACCTGCCAGAAATCAGCAACAGTGTGAGGCAGAGGTCCTTGTGTGGCGATGTAAGCTGGTTGGCGAGGGTCATGATCAGACTACAGGTTACAAAGAAAAAAGAGAGCAGAGGTTTTTCATACTGAGGACACTACAAAAATATATCAGTTTCAACAGGAAGTTCTGATAAATAGCAACTTTACTGATGGAACATTTAAAGACTAAGAAAAACTATATTTCCATAAAATTATTATACAAAAATTGGATCTTTCTATTGTTAATTTTGCTTTGGGCCAACATTAAATTCAACAAAAGCCATGTTAAAAAAGATGAGTGAGCTGCAAACTGGTCCCAAAGTATATGGATTGCATTTGAAATTTAGAATTAGAATTTAATTAGTACTAAATGTTCATATTTTGTAAGAAATACGGGCTTTAGCACTGCAGAGTGACTGTTATTGTGACTGTGACATGCAAAATGACAAGATGGCCTGAGTATTCACACTTCACAGATTTTCTTTCTGTTGTAACAATGGATTAATTTCTTGCCGAGGCCATCTCCAACAATAGTAGATATGAAAATAATCAAAGAGTGGCAATTCATTTAAATCATGATGCAATGCACACCATTAATTATAAATATCACATAACTTAAAATACTATGGATTGGATTGATTGAAGTATTTCTTACAATGATGCTTGCGTTGATGTAATCTTGTTTATTGGGGTTTAGCTCAGTTTTCAGCTTCACGCGGGAATGATCATCTGGAAAAGAAAACGGGTGTTAAATCGGAAAATGATTCAAATGTATGAAAATGGTGTAGTGCTGTACATGTATGCATACTTGTTTATTAAACAGGGTGATTGATGATTGATAGATGCATGACAACTTGACAACAGAAATGACTGATGAACTAACAGGGGAGGGCTTCAGCCTGTCTGTTCTTGTCCATGTTGCTCGGGGCTTGAGCCACAGCCACTGAACTGGGCTCAGCCTGGTAGGAGCACAACGCCTCCCACTCCTTCTGAAGGCGGTCCTTATTACGCAGGTGATCCTCCATATACGCCTGACACAGAGATGCAAAAAAAAAAAAAAAAAAAAAAGAAAAAAAGTAGGACGTTAATATCTGCTCATTGAGGACAAGGATGATTTTTTACACCTGGGAGTACATTTTCTCTCTAGACTCACCAGTATCATGTGACCAGTAGAGATGTCCATATTAGACTGGGCAGGCTCTTCACTCCAGGATGGGGTGGAGCTGTGGGTGGAGGACGGGCTGTGCTGAGGACCATCACTGAACTGGGAGGAAACGCTGCTGACGCGGGACGTGTCCGTTCCCCGTCGACCGCCAGCACCTGTGGCTATTGCAGACCCAGCCATGCTGCTGCTCACCCCGCCCACACAATCCTGGCGGCACAGGGAGGATTTGGACGCCATGTGCTGCCGACATAGCTCCTGAGTGAACAATATCAATATAGATTAAATTAACAATCAGTTATTGTATCATTATATACTGAATATACTGTAGATACACAGATATAACAAAACATTGTTTCAGCACAAATATGAGCATATTATGCTTACTGCATGTCATTAACATTCTAAGCATAATATGTATAAGCTGTACACATTCATCTGCCTGCTCTAAGAGACATTTCTTCATAATAATCTGCAGCATATGCTCACATCTCATTATCTGGCTAATCATACTTTTCCAATCCATTATGACATCGAGCCATTAAGGCTAACATGAAGACAAAAAAAAAAAAAAAAAGAAATCTGGGAATAAAAAGGGCCTTTCTTCAATGCTGAATCTGGAGTATGATGCCTTACCTGGTAGTCAAAGTGTGTTTCAGCTCCTGCCTCTGGCCCCAGGCCAAGCTTGCCATTGGCCACTTGGTGAGCGTAGTGCCTGAGACAAGCTACTGCCATGGCCAATACTAACACTCCTCCTACGACTGCCATGGAAACAAGGGTGATGACTGTCCCACTGGAGCCCTGGGAAACCCTAGTTACTTGAGGGAGACCCCGTGCATCTGTCCTCTGGGAAAAACACAATTACAAAGTGTTGTAAGCATGATATGGGCAGGGGAAAAGGAACACAAAGAAAACAGATAATTATCTCATCAAAGTGCTGTCACCATTAGTCAACATGCACATCTAGTCATTTGAGAGCAGTCAGTCAAGCCTAAGCTTCGCAGGGGAATCTGCCCTCACCACTGGAATTCATGTTTTTCTTTTTTTCTCCTTCTCAGCTCTTGGAGTGAAAACAAATGGGAACGTCACTCCTTTCATTTAAAATATACGTTTCTCTGTAAATACACGTGACAGCAAGGTGTACTTAGTGAGAGGTTGAAGCAGAGTTGTGAAGACATGGAGGTCAAGGTACTGTAGTATATAACAGGAACAGATTTAAAAGACAGCAGATGCTCCGTGGAGATCAGTGAACCGTGGTATGCCATACATCACTGCTGCAAGTTATAGTCTGCCCTTGTGTGTCATTCCACCTCTTCATCCTCTTTTCTATCTTTCAGCTCTTCAGCATTACATTACAGCATTACCATTTTAATGCTAAAGCAGGTGTACAGTCCTGTTTTTATCACATACACAGACAGAGCACACACACATACTGAATTACCACACTCCTGTTCACTCAAAATGTCACTCCATAGAAAAACTGCAACTGCACAAATAAAGTAAATGAACCACTTGCAGGCCTTGAGAGAGAAAATGCTTTTTAAAAGTCAACACTGAAGAGCCAACCATGAGCTCCAGATAACCTGGCTTTTGATCAGATCTGAAAATGATCAACAGGAGCAACACAAGACCTGAACATAGAAAACAGGGAGTATCATCTACAAAAATATTTTAGTTTTGTCTTAACTTAGATCATATGACAATTTCTGAAATGGAATAACTCAAAAGATATATCATATAAAACCACTGAATTGAAACTCAACTATGTAAATGAATGGGGCACATTTTTATGGTATCTTTGTATGCTGAAGTTTCAATACGCTTTAGCATCAGCACTATTTACATGGTTACCCTTTCTTGAATTAGAGTATTTATTTGCATTGATTAATTTCTAACACTTTTCTATTCCTATTTTTTTCTTTGCTCACTCTTGATGTGTGTGTGTCTTATTTTTATTCAAATACTTCAAACAGCATCTGGGGAGCACATCGATTTCTCCTTAGTCTCTTTTTAAATATACAAATCATTCACTCATTTCTGTTAAAGTTAATTGAATTAATCTAAAAAACTGTCATTTTGAATGACTTAACTGTGACTGACAGACCTTGCTAATGACAGAACTTCAATGCTGAGTGATTTTAAACATCCTGCCATCTCGGAGATCATATCAGTACCACACACACACACACACACACATTCCATTAATGTATTGCCAGTATAATTACCATATTATCTCTTCAGTCCTGAATAAAAGCGCTGTGTGTGCGCTTGTGTGTTAGCCTGACATTCAGACTAAATTGGCATTTCGTTATTGATCCATTTTTCAAAAAATTGGAGATGCTTGTGATGATTCAGAGGTCTGGAATGAGGCATATTGTGTGAACAGGGAATAGGTTAATGACACCTGTGACTGTTGCCATAGCACCTGGGATCTGGGAGCCACAGCAGGGGGAGGTGGGAGGGGGGCTGGAGGAAATGAAGCACCATGGCAACAAGTGAAATGCTGCTTGTTACGAGGTGTCGCCTTGATAATTTGGTCTGGCCACTTGCCCTCCAGGTGGCACATCTCACAGGGGTTTACACAAACACACACACACACACACACACACACACACACACAGACTATTACAGACGAAGTGTTGTAGTGGGTGGAAAACATGCTCTATACAGTAAGTAAGAAAAATGTACTGCCTTTGTCTGCATTGCCTCACATACAGCGTGGTGCCCTGACATCAGGGGTCTTACTCTTGTAATGTCACTGCTCTTACAAAAAGCTGAGCCCATTTTTTCCTTTATTTAATGATATTTGATGATGGAGCCAGCAAGGAAAAAAATATGCATTGATTGGTTCTGATTATCAAATAATAATTTTATATATGAATTTTTATATTCAGTCTACTAAAAACATACATTTATATTACTCCTTGTGCATACCAAATATACTCAACCTTTACAAACACACCACCAGAACCAGTCCTCCACGTGCGCCACGTGTTCAGTTGCATTGTCCTGGTTTTCTCCCAGCACTAACACACATAGCTGTGTATCTATGTGTCCAATGTGAACCATTTCACCTGCAACTATTATCACAGTATAGTGTCCCCATCCAAATCACTTAACATCCTTGGACTTAAGGGTACAGAATCAGTCCGCCTTGTAACTACAAAAAACCATAGAGCAATCCTACACAAGACACAACACAATCCTCTACAAGATAGATAAATACAAAAAAACAAAATAATGAGGTTTACTACTACTACTGTGTGGTAGTCATGATGTGAAAACAAGTGTGTCAGGAGTCACTTTTGTCACAAGCAGATCTGACAATCTGTCCCATTAGATCCAATGAGTGAACAGATTAAAGGAGAAATGGTAAAGAATACAGAGGAATGATTATATCTCTGTTGCCTTGACAACTGCTCCATATGTTACCAGTAGAAGGGGTTACAGGGGAAATTTCCCACAGAGGCTATTCAAGTGTATTTCTGTGTGTGTGTGTGTGTATGAAGTACCTCTCCCACACCAGTCTGTACAATCTTCAGGCCTGTCTCCGACTCCAGGAAGTTCTTTTCAGATACTGTTGGGGGTTGGGGGGGGACACAACACACATTTTATTGTTGAATGTGAGGAAAAGGCGTTTGGTGAAATGATATTTGAGAAAAAAAAAACTGTTAGAGTGAGAGTACAATACACCCAAGTTTCACTAACATGCATGCGTGTATGAGTGGGTGTTTGTGAATGTGTCTGTGTGCGTGTTTTTCAAGACTTACCAGCTTTAGCAGCCACCTCTGCAGCAGTCATGTTGTGTTCATTCTGGCGGATACGAAATGTCAATGCGGGGCCCACCACACTGCCAACACAAACACACACACACACACACACACACACACACACACACACACACATTGTTTTAAAATGTGAAAAACATTTCAAGTAATTAGAGTAAAATAGTAAAATTTACTTGCACGCTCTCTCCCTCTTTCTCTCACACACACACACACACGTACTGGTGGTGTTACCTGATGTTGATGAAGCTGCTGGTTGTCAGGTGTATTTTATCGGCCAGTAGCTCCAACAGCTTCACTCCATCATACAAACTCAGAGGACTGGGAAGGAAAAAAATCATTATCACCAGTGACAGTCTACATACTCAGAGTGATGTAGGTCTTTCCTGAGAATAATAACTGGCTCAAAAGGACTTTTACAGGCTGTTTGTAATAAACACAAGAAATGAAAGCTGAATTTGATCAAGTACAGACCTCTGGTTGGTGACAATGTACCCGTACTCCTCCTTGGCTCCTGTTCCCTCCACCAGTGGCGGTCTCTGCTCCCTCAAGCCCTGTCCAGCTTCAGCAGGAGCAGCCTGAGGACGCTGGGAGGCAGATGGGGGGCTGGTGCTTTTGGCTGGAGGTGTGGCTGCAACCGAGGCAGAGGAAGGGGCAGAGGGGGCATCAGGTGGACCGGGAACAGGGGCAGGTTTCTCTGGCTTACTGGTCATACTGTCTGTTTTTAACAGCTGCATCTACGGGGGAATGATAAAAGACCTGTCAATGTAAGAAGAGTATGATTGCCTCTATTGAAAGCTGATGACAATGGATACTGATGTACCTCCTTGAGGGTGACGAGGTCTTTCTCATTTGGATCTGTGTTGAGAGAGAAAAAGATAAAGCATCATTCAATTTCATAATAATTGAACTCAAGCGTTAGGTAATAACATAATACTATTATATCTACTTTATATTTATAACACAGTTAATAGCTAGGAGACTGTACCTGTTTTTTCTTGGGCCTGCAGCAGCTTCAGAATGAGAGCTAGCTTGTAGAGCTGCTCTTGACTGAGCTCTCTGGGGTCAACTCCGTACTTCTGCAGGACTCCTGACATCCTCTGGAACAAGTGGTCTGACACAGGAAGGCAAAGTTAGCATTGTCTTTGCACATATCCAATAATATAATATTTAGATTATAACATAACATTGACAGAAGCCATTTTTCCCCATTATGACTACTTTTACTTTTTATAATTCTTACTGTACTTTTACTAGGATTCTAAATGCTGAACTTTGACTTGCAATTGAGCATTTTTACAATGTGGTATTGCTTATATATACTTTGTAAGTGCACCCATACTGTGAATCTGTCGTAATATTTCTTTGGCAACACTTTCTATGACGCCCATGTCTATAATGCATTATAAACATACTTATAATGCATTATGATCTGCTTGTTGCACTGTATATGTATAGTTATAAGCACTCATAAATATTCATAATGCTTTATAACAATAATCACAACATATTATAAAGCATTTTATAATGACTTATAAGGTCAAGTATGACCAAGTATGTGAGTATAAGTCACCCAAATTGGAGTACATAATTTCTGTTATGACCTGTTAAACATATAAATTAATTTTACGACGTTTTGTGTGTTGTTCTTGCATAGTCTCACAGAACAGGCCCATGCCCCCTAGACAGTAACGACCACGGATGACTAATTGCGCTGGCCCTTGGCCAACAGCTTAATTCTTCGGCTGATTGGTTAGCGTAGCCATCTGTGGTCTGGGAGACCGGAGTTCAAGACCTGGTGTAAGAACCCTCCTTCACTACACATATATTTAATGATATTTTTCTCACTTTCCCTAAAGCATTCAATGCATGCAACGCATTGTAAAATGATTATAATGTATTACAACTATGAGTATTAGACCAGCAATTAGTATTATGATACTTGACTTTATACGTCATTATAAAATGCTTTATAATGTGTTATGATTATTGCTAGTATTATGAATATTTATGATTGCTTCTAACTATAACTATACAGTGCTATAAGCAGATTATAATGCATTATAAGTATGTTTATAATGCATTATAGAGATGGGCGTCATAGAAAGTGTTACCATTTTTAAATTTTGTTTCTGTAACACATTAAAAGGTACCTCTCTGCTGTGCTGTGATAATAAACTTATCAATGTGATGGTGTTTTCTCGTCCTTTTTTCTTGGCCTGTATCACAAAGTATTCTTCTCTTGAATACATCATGTAAATGAAGTATAAATAAGTTCTTTTTCCTCACCATTGTTTCCGGACAGGGTGCTGTAGTCTGGTGGAACCTTTTTATTCTGCGGTGTTTGTTGCCTGCCTGTAGTACCGAGTCTCTCCTCTAGAGTGTAGTCTTCCACGTAGTCCACTGGTATATCCAGTTCCAAGTCCTCGTAATAAGGCAGACCTGCTCATAGTGCAATAGATAACGATTGTAAAGAGATCTGTTGGGTTTAAACTTTTTAAAAGTATAACAGATACTGTAACTTACAAAAAGACAAAAATCAAGCATTTTTATTAAGGTTGTATTGTGTTATCATGTCTACTTGACACTTCAAAATTATTAGTTTAACGTTTTATTGTTTTTTAAGTTTCTTTCTTTTGTGTTTCATTTTAGCAATTTATAAATCATTTTTACCTGCAGGAGCCATGGAAGCAGCCCCTCGGTGGCGATAAGACGGCTGTGCAGATGCCAGGTAGAGAGACAAGGCTTCTTGCAGCAGCTGCCTGTCACGCTCTCGCTCTCTCTGATTGGCCTGGGACCGTGAAGAGGGACGGGCATAACCACCTACTGCCCCGATGAGGGATCTCTCTGCTTCATCTTGGTACCTATGCTGTGATTGGGAGAGATTACACTGTTTGTTGCTTGTTGTGTTTTATTTATTTATTTATTTTTTTTCATATTCCTTGTATTTCTGTTCCTTGGTGATACTCTAATTATCTTTTATACAGGTCTCTGATTTATTTACCACTATTACAATGATCTAGCATGATCAATGTGTTTAATTTGAGATCGTGATTGTGTCTGTATCAAGCTTTTATGAGCTTTTAATTAGTGTTTGATGTGTAAATGTTTGTCTGTTGTAACCTCACTTATGGGACTAAGAAAGTTTTCTAAATGCCACAAACCTGAATTTGCTAAAACCCTCCTGTACCTGATGAAGAGCCAATCAGATTTTCCACAAAAATGATGTGTGTGTGTGTGTGTGTGTGTGTATGTGTGTGTGTACCTGGTGGTATGTGTATGGGTCGATGGAGGCTGTCTGCATGCGTAGCGGGGACTGAGGAGGCTCGACAATCATGTAGTCCACATAATTTCCAGCAGGAAGTGTGGACGCTGTTTTAGAAGTGTGGTGATGGGGGATGTGCTGTTTGGACCTGGCAACCCAGAAAGGAAGAGAGAGAATTAGGAGGAAAAGGAGGGAAGGATAAATGAATAGGTCCAGAGGGAAATTTGTCTTCTGTAACATGGATATTTCTGTATATTCAAAATATGGCTGTAGCTGGACAGTACTTACTGAGATGAATGGGAAGAGGGGGAAGAGGAGTTTGGCTTAGAGGGGAGGGTGGTGTGGGGAACTCTCTTCAGTTCCTTTGATAAAATATACTGGGTGATGTCGTCCTGCCAGGAAAGACCTGCACACATACACACAGCAATTAAAGAAAGCCACATAGGCTGAGAGAAAAAGAAGAAAGACTGAGATGTGTATGGGGGAGAGACTGTTTCTTATTGAGTTGTGTTCAAGTGCTCATATTATGAATGTATTTCTGCCTGTACTCATAAAGTTTCTATGGATTTGATAACTGTCAGAAATGGTCAAATGAACTTCACTATGACAATCACCACAGTCCCCTACATATTTAATTAAAAAAAGAATATATATATTATATTGTATTGAGTATTTAATTTCAATAAGACTAGCTACCTGGAGGTACAATAATGTAGTAATGTGACAGAATACAGGGCAAACTTCGATGTAATTAATAAAAAATAGCTAAAACGACTTTTGTGTTTTTAGTGCAGTTACTCAGAAGCAGTGGGATATTCACTTTAACAGTTTTAGCTTTGTAAGAGTATCTCACCTTGTAGCATAAGCTGTTTGAGGACTTCCTGCATCCTCTTCAGAACAGGAACTGTCACCTGGTACTGGACCAGGTCCTGCTTAGAGCTACGACACTGTCCAAACAGCCCATCTAGAATAACACACACACACACACACACACACACTGGTGAGTATTTTGAACCCCCTTTTTTTTTTTACCAGGACAGTCTCTTCAGATTTCTTTGAAGATTTCTTCTGGCCCAAAATTTCTTAGCTGAAGCTGTAAACACTTCATCACAAATATTTCAGTGAGGCTGCCGTTGAGCTTCAGTTCTGTGCAATGCTCTTCATTCTGACAGTATGTGTAGCCCACACCACACTAGCACACAGCAATGACTCATAGTTTTGAAATACAGCCCACACACTTTATACTGCTTGTCACAGTCCTCCCGACAACATTCTAGCACTGTCGGTGAGTGTGTTTTTGAAAGTTTCAAACACGTTTATTTGAAATAGTCGCTATTTCAAATGAAATATAGTTGCAGGCAGCCCCATGGCAACAAAAACACTTATAGCCTTTCCTCAGTATTCTGTGAACTGTCCTCTTATCATGAACATAAACAATATTTAACATTTAATTCATAAGTCACACTTTTCATGCATCATTCTGGCTTCATAAAGTTAGTATGTGCTGTGGGCCTATTGCGATGCATTAAGGAAAACAAGTGTCCATTGCTTCTAAATCATAAATAAATAATTCTAATTTCAGAATAGCAGATTAGAAAGGAATACTGTGTTTTTCTATACAGCTTACAGTATAGCTTATGTTTTGCCATTTCATACATATTGTAGAATAAATAGACAGTCATGGTTCTACTTCATTTCTGTTTTGCAGTGTTAAATTCTCTAAGTGGTTGGGTAAGCAATAACGCGAAGGTCTGAGGCTTATGTTACGCTTGTATTGTTATGATATCACCAAGTTTTTCTTTGTAGTCCACTGCTTATTGACTATTCTGAAAATCCTGATTAATACTGTACTCGAAATCTACATGACAAATAGTTGATGCTGATGCTATTATATGACACAGGATATTACATCCTGGTAGTGTATTGCACTGGTAAAGAAATACAGTAGCTCTGAATTGTGTTGGTGAATTGACTAATGACACAGACAACAGCAGCAGAAATGGAAGATGAATGGAGAAAAGACAGCTAACTGCACGGCTTGATTGGATTGGGGGACTATTTCTGGAGCTTGGAGTTATTTCTGCTGAAGTCATCTTTGAGCAGGAAATATAGTATTAACGTTGGACAATGGAATCTAAATCTAAATGTACAGAAATGATCCACGTGGCTCAAAGTACGTGATTAAAAAATGTTCCAAATAAATGATTGGAAAAAAAAATACTTGTGATGATAAGCAGCAGTGTCACATTCTGAAGGAGATGTAGGTCATGCATGTTCATCATCAGAAGAAAGGTGTGTGTAGTTACAATCAAGTCACACCAACCAATCAATGGACATAAATAAATGGTACACTAGAAGTTTAATTAATAGTCTGATTGATTTCCATCTATATAGTACAAGGGGCTCTGCGTAA
The DNA here is from genome assembly GCF_910596095.1 of Thunnus maccoyii. Classification (NCBI taxonomy): domain Eukaryota; kingdom Metazoa; phylum Chordata; class Actinopteri; order Scombriformes; family Scombridae; genus Thunnus; species Thunnus maccoyii. The sequence goes on from NC_056543.1 coordinate 15,301,169, forward strand.
GGAGAATTAAGGTGACAACATATAACCTTGTCGTGTTTAACACTGGTAAAAGACACTGGCTATACTCTGACAGGCTCTATAGGAATAAATGGGAGATGCCAGATGCTTGAACTCCCTGCCATGACACTATGACCTTAGATGAAACACTGGAGCAATGGGGACTGCAGGACATGGACAAACCAGCAGAGCTTGATTGGCTCTACACATTACCACAAACAGGCCAACGACAAAACCTCCACCTCCGACTGTCTTGGAGAGGAGTGAAAACAAGGGAAGAGACACACACAGCTCCTGTATGAAACCTAAAAACACTACTGTCTCCTCTTTGGATGCACCACTGCCTTGGTAAAACCTTAGTGGACATTATGAAATCAGCTGGAATCTCTATAATTAACAGTGAACAAAGGTAGAAATTAATCACTTTCCCAATTTAGATTATTTTGTTTGATTCAGTTCAAAGATTCATAGTCACTGACTGTGTAGTTCTTAATTTTTTAATTACTCAATTTTAAATTGTAATTCCTCACACCACTCGTTCCCATCTAAAAAGAAATATCATAAATTAAAACCATATATTTACAACGTAGCTCATCCACATTATCTGTGAGAGGGTCAAAAAACAGAGGAATTGAGTAGAAAGCATTTCAGTTAAGTTAAGTACTTAAATATTTCATAACAACTTTATTTTTTTCTATAGAGGCTCTGCTGTCTGGAATCTGCACCAAACGAACATCAAAAGTAGGTTTTGTTGTGGGAAATCTTCAAATGGGCCGATAAATCTTCAGGTCATCCACAACTTAGCATTAAGCTCAAAACTTATGAGAGAAAGACTCAAAAAATACACTTGAAGCTGGTAGAGTTCAACGTGAATAGGTTTAATGTGCAGTAATGAGCAATACAAAGCAAACTGAGGCCTTTATCCTGAGATAAAAATCCTAATGAAAAATCATAAAACATGATATCATATACTTCCTAATAATACTTCCTAACCCCTCCTAATGTGGAGCTTATTTTCTAGACTCCACCTTGTATTTTGATCATATTCAAAACTATTTGGTCATTATTGCTGAGTTCATTAGTGACCTTGACGCTTTGGTAATAATCCAAGTATGATTTATCTTAGAAATAATACTGTCTCAGCATCTTCCACATTTCCCAAAATAAAAACGGGCCTACTGGCCTTTAATCATCTTACACAGAGAACCACGTTGCACCACTGATTAGCCTTCTTTTTAACTTCCCAGGGAACACTGTCTCTTATTGACATAAATGTTATCTTTGAACATTTACTGGCACATTGGTTTGATCATGGGAAGGCAGTTTCCACCACAGTTTTCTTTCAAAAAGCTACTAAAACAAAATCCGATGAATCCTACATAGATGTAACTTTTAGTTAATATAGTTAGAATTATAACTTTATGATTATTTTTCATTTTCTTTTTGTTTCTATCTTAATTACAATACATACACAATACACAATAAAAAAATACACAATACAATTTTACTTTGTTTTTTTTTTATTTGTATTGTCTACTTTTTCAGTTATTTCACTCATTTTCTGGTCTTTATATTTGACTTTTTTTTCAAAAAATGTGACTTTAATGTTGTTTCTTTTATTGTTGCTATTGCGTGGACCTCAGAAAGACTAGTGACCAATTTGTGGAAGCTAAAGGGGATCCAAATAAAGAATAATGAATCCTTGATACCTCAAATGACATTACAAGTGAAATGATTTATTTAAAGACTAAAGTGATGCATTGTACAGTAAAATTCTCAGTCCAAGCATTTACTGAACATAAGCAGAAGGTATAAATTATTTAGGAGAGATGGTATTGTGTCAGTTAATAAAATGCAGTAAAACACCTCCGGGACCACTTAAAATAAACTCAACACAGTAGCTTATTCTTTATAAGGTGTTAGTCACTGTGAGACCTGTAGGTGTCTATTAAGACTGTGGTGATAACGCTCTCTGTGGTTCAACAAGCTAAAACAGTCTTCGTTGATATCTAAGCACAGATTTGCATTGTAGGTTCTTGTAAATATTTTGCACCATATGGGCTTCATTACCAAATTTCCTAAATAATTTAGTAAACAATATAATTTAACATATTAAATTGTCATATATTATATATAATGCTTTTAAGACCTTGGTTCTGACCACATCTTGAAAAAAGGATATTTTTGATTAATTTGTCTGACTGTGTTCTCCCCTGTTCATCTGGTTCATGGGTTTAAAAACAAAAAAACAAAAAAAAACTTAACCTAAAAGACTAGTGCGCATGCACAGTCATTCTCAGACAGTAGGTTTATACATCTTGATACATGCCACTGAAGCAGGGAATAATGATACTAACTCTTATCCACCAGACTCTAATTACATGGAAGACAGACAGAGACAGAGGACCCATGTCAACCAATCAGATTGAAAACATATGAGTGGTCATTACACCAAACATTTTCCTCCCTAGTACTATCGTCAAATCCACAGATGTGCCTGAATCCAGCCCGGTGTCTGTTCTTGAGCTGCAAGTACGCCGATCCATTTTGTATTCTGTCCAATGTCTGTGCGTGTGCGCAAGTGCAATTTCCATCGAGAAGTGCGTAAGTGTGTGTCAGTGACTCATCACTGTATTAGCACAACAACTGTGGGGGTGTCGACCTCACCGTGATGTCAGTGTTGCCATGGAGACAGTGGAGCAGGGAGGGGCTTAGATAAAGATGATGAAAGGGAGAGGGGCAGGTGACGGAGAGAGGAAAAATCCTTGACTTGTGTTTGATTTTCTTATATGGCCCTTTTTTTGTCACCACACTTCTAGTCACATATACTGGCAGTGCGTACGTGTGCGTGTGTGTATGTCTGTGTGTGTGTGTGTTCAGGTGTGAAGTTAATAATTGAATATGTTGTAGAGGTAAAGGAATGATTAAGAAATAAGTCTGAATTAAAAGTTTAATACTCAAATTCAAGTGAGACATTATGCTTGATGTTGTGTGTCTGTGTGTGTGTGTATGTGTGTGTGTGTTTGTATACTCACCATCTGAGCAGAACTGATCCCTTGTGCACAGTTTTCTCTCAAACAGGCAACCTGATGGAGAAAGACAAAGAGAGGGCTAACTCTTACTCAGAGCAAAGTCTTTCACAGCAATTTCCATAGCAACAACTGCTTTAACTAACACTTAAATGGGTGAAATCAGAACATCACAAAGTGTGCTTAACCTTGGTACATAATTAACCTCAGATGTACTGCACTGCGATAAACAAAACACACACCACCCTCACAACCTTCACCCTGTCTGTTACATTTAAACCAGCCTACACTGTGCTGATTACTTATAAGACTGTCCAAGCAGTGTCATTCATAAGCACAAAGCCTGGAACTTCTGAAAACCTTGAAAATCCCAATTATCTTAGTTTTATTTGGACAATTGCGTTTTTGTTTCTGGTTAGAAATATTCAAAATGACAGATTATTGAACAGGTTATCTGTGTTTCAACACATATCTTTGATAAACATGACCAATTTTACAGACCTTTCTTGTTTTAATAGAAAGGAGGGAGAGGTTATTTACTGACTACTGTCTTTGGCTGATTTTTGATTGAAACAAATGCAGTGTTTGAGTATTTTGGGATATTCCTTTGTTAATCATTTTTTGCTATTTCTTATTTTAGGTTTGTGAGTAAGACCTTGGAGGGAAGGGTAATGTGGGAAGAAGCAGGTGGTTGGCGATAGATAGGAACGTAACTGTTGGGCCGTCTGTCTTTTTCTCTCTCTCCCTCGTCACAGCTCCTTTCCAAAGGAAAATCACTTTTTGTCTCTCTGTGCATGTATGACAAGAATAAGTAAATAAACGGTAGGAAATATGTGTGTGTGAGTGTAATTGAGGAGAAATGCGCAGTTAGAGTATAACGTATATATTCCAAATTATATTCCAAAGACAGCAGGTAGCTGGCTGGCTGAATTGATGGATATGTGGGTTGAATGCAGAAAAACAAATTCAGAACTATTTTCTCTATTTTTTGAATGAAGTGACGCAGTGCCTTACAGCATTTTCAGTGACTCACCTCTTTTTTCTTTGAAGAAGAACACACACACACACACACACTGTACAAACAGTGTGAGGGAGGATCTTGTATTTCTTTGACACCTTCTCAAACTTTTAAAACTGCAACTATGTTTTAATAAGATATGAGGACATGTGATCAATTCGAATGTCTGAGAAAGACACTTTAACACATGTTCAGACTCGCAGGCACATGAGGCACATTTATAAGTTTTGCTCTCATGTTGAAACTCTCCAGTGTCAATAATGTCAGTGAAATAAGCGGCTAGTGAGCCCAGGTGATGGATCAGATGAAGCCATGTGGTGGCCTATGGTTGATGCAACAGGAACAACAACAAAAATAATGTTTATAACAACTATTCCTTTTTATTTTAAATTGAAAAATGTGTTCTTTAGCATCGTATGAAATCCAGCTATGGTGAGCAGATTTATGGAACACCTGACCTAATGTACAGTATTTGTCAAAGCACCAGGACATCATTTGAAGAGATGTTTGCTCTAACATGAACATCATACTGTTTGCATGTATGGATGCACAGTCGGACATATGGACATATGGCTAATCAAATGAACAGAGACAGAAATGGAAGGAAACAAGCGTTAATGGATGGATGGACAAAGGCAAAGGAGCAACAGTGGTTACTGGTTTCTCTCCATGGTGCTGAAATCTCAGGGGCTTGTTATTGTACTGTTATTTGTTCATTGTGATTATTGTAATTTCTCATTGGTTTCCTCAGTGATACATAATAGCACAGCCACTGCTATCACAGTGAGCTACTTTATATTTCTAAAATAAACTGCAGCCAATAGTTTCTGCACTGTTTCTTGAAATTTGGTGACTGTATTCAAATGATGGACAAATCAAAGTAATAGTGGTGGAGGGAAGTTGATGGGGGTGGGAACCCTTGTGTGAGAACAAAATCATGCTCGCTTGTTTTTGTTGGAGACAACCTGAGGGAGTAGGGAGAGAAAAAACATTTGGCCTTTCTCAATCTCAGTTGGACTTACTGATTGAATTAACTCCCTACTTCACAAATCACCACCTAAACAAGTAAGACAGACTTTGGTGGAAAAAGAAATAAAACCCATAATTTGATAAGGATCGTAATAACTCACTTCAATAACTAATTTAGTCAATATAGTGCCCTCCGTCTTAGAAACACTTTGAAAACCCTGTTTATTAGAAGCATCTTGCCTTATTTTATGTTAAGAACATTGTTCTGCTGTCACATCTTCATCTTATATGATAAACACATTCCAGTCAGTGTTATTCATGTGTCCCCAACAACTGGATTTGGCTTTGTTTTTCCTACCCCCAAAAGAGGACATCACATAATGACAATGTTATTACAAGGGCAGCATAATCATTCATTGCTTTACCAGAAAACAAGAAAATAACATTACCTTTTAAAAAATTAAAATTTCCCCATCACTCTTTACATCCTCCATCTCTCCTCCATCTCTGTTTAATCTCATTAGACTGTCATCCTCTACATCATATCTGTCTTTGGCAAATATATATAACATTATTACAATTAATTTCATGTGTTTAAAATGATCCTTAACGCACTTATTTTGTGCTGGGAAATTATAAGACCACAGCATAGGCTACCATAGGGGATAAAGTACAGTGAGATGATGTCGCCACTAAGTCATCATCTACTTGATACACCATGCCCCTGGGGGAATTTTTACAGAAACATATCTGATACAGGGATCATGTCACCACCGTTATTATCATCTTCTTACCGTATTTGTCTGAGATTCCCGGTTGGAAAAGCACCGTTAAAAGGAGCAGAGCTCGCCATGGCTTAAGATGTTGCATGATCCGTTCACAGCAGCGTCGGAGGTGCAGGCAGAAAGATGCGGAGTCCCGTTTGCTTTTTTAAAATTTTTTTTCCTCCTTTAATTTCCCATTATGACCAAAAGAGCCGGAGCCAGTGTGAGCAGCTCACATTGAACCCCAAAACCCCATGTGACAGAAAACATATAAATAAATAGCTGGGGAAAAAAACCTCACGTTGAAAAGGCGGGGCATGAGGATGAGGAGGAGGAGGAGGAGGAGGAGGGACAGGCTGCGAGCATGCAACGTAGTATGGACTCACGACCGCACAGCTGCGGAAATAACGTAGAAACTGAGGAGCTCTCTGATCGACCTGCAGCTACGTCATCACGGCTTTGAAACAGAGAGGGAGATGGGAAGCGTCACGTTTAATATTCCACCTACTTGTCCTATAAAGTGCATGAATGCACACAATATTCATTTCCAACAAACAGTCCAAATAGCCTGCAGGCGCGCACAGGTACAGTAATTTGACGAGGTTTCAAGGCTACTCCTTCATTAAGTGCCTGCCGTTTAAATGTGGGATTGTTTTTGAATTATCAAAATCTCAGCTGTCAGTATAAATTCTCTGGACCTCTGGAATTGTGTGAATTGTGTCACATAGCTGTCCCATACAGCTGGTATAACATGAGACTGAACTTTATTGTGTTATCCTTGTAATTTATCAAAAGAAATGTCTTCATTATTGCAAATACATGGGACGTTGTTAAAATGTGAACTGGCTGTTTTTTTTTTATTTGTTTGTTTTTCATAAATTATAGAAAAGAAGGAAACACGAGATATGTTGCATTGTCAAAGGGTCATCATGCCTATACATCTACCCCTGCAGAGGAGCCTCATCTGTTCAGCTCAGCCCAGGCAAGACCCTAGTGCACAGAGATCCAATATGTACAAACAATAACATTTAATCAAGAAGAGCATTTCACTGTTTTCTCCTAAAATATTTAAATGCTACTGTCATTGTGGATATTCGTCTTTCAGCCCCGGCTTCTTTTCCCCTTAAGCTGTTTTGACATTGATACTTTGAAAATGCCCAATTTTAAGGTCAATTTATAGTCTTAAATAGTCTAAATCTCAATTGGTTGCCTCCGATGTTAATTTGTCAACTGAAAAAGTATGGCGGAGAGCTGTTTCATTCCCTGAGGAGTTGTCACAGCAGTTCATCTTGTCTAATTGTCCTCTTGCTCCCTCTTGTGTCTATTTCAACTACTTGATGGTAAATACTGTTGTCTATAGGGGGGCATCAGCTGCATCTGCAAATCCACAAGGCTGCTTTCTTTGAATTGCAGTTCATTATTTTTTTCTCACATTAATTTAAAATACAAGTATTTTCAACGTAGTTGTTTTGGCACAGTGATGATGAGGGTCATACACATAGCCCAGGCTCTTCACATCACCTTTAACCAGACCACAAACTAGAGAGGAAACTGAAGTTAATACAACAACAGCATATAGTTTATATGTGTCTTCATTCATAAAATACTCAATAATGAATGAGAATGCCTACAGTGCAATACATTGCTTGTGTGCTGAGCATGTATTTTTTTGTGGCATTACATCACATGAGATTGAGACAAGTGGAACAGGCTACAATGTCCATGTTTTTCATGCCCTAACCTGCTCCAGATTGCACAGGTAGTATTTTTTTTAAGTATAAATTGCTAATTTGCAAGACCTATGTTCTGATTATGTAATTTTAAATGTATTTTTGAGCTGATTATATGTCAAATAATGTTTTGTGTAAGCATGATAAGAATGTTTTGTGAAAATGTATATCTATATAAATTAAAGCCAGGTGTCTTCCTCATTAATCTTCTGCATTACCAGACTTCTTCATTCAGCACTGTTGTCATATGATGTAACAGGTTAAGTTTACATGTTTAGCACCCCATCCAAGAAAAGAATAAACATGATCATAATAATAATAATTTAAAAATAAAAATAAAAAAAGGAAGTCATTCTGAACTTAAAGAAGGAGAAATACTATATCTCTGACCTCTTAGTACCATAGAAGTCTTTGAGGTCTTTTATCTGTTGCAGAGGCCTGGCTGTTAGAGAGTATTTGTAGTCAGGGCCCTGAATCATCAGCTGCAGGAAATAAGCCCATCTCAGTCAGTATCATCTATTTAATTTCTTCTTAAATCAGAGAGAATATCCTGGTTTTACTTGAGTTTTTTTTTAAATTTTACTTGAATTGTCTTTTTATTTCTGTTTTTATTTTTTTTTCTTTTATCTTACATAACTGGAATTGGTTTTATTTGTTTCATCATAAATGATTTTATATTTTGTGGAATTTAATTTGCTGCCTTGTGTGAAGCACTTTGTAACCTGGGTTTAAAAAATAAAAAGTTTTTATATCACTGGAAACTGTATACGTGTTCAGCAGACTATGAGTCCAACAAAAGACTGCCCAATGAAATTCCAGATTCTTGGCTTCGACCCTGCTATTCACACATAAACAGCATCCAGTTAATGTCAAATAATGTCATGAGGATCAGTATTGCTCGTACTCTAAATTCTTTGAGTTTTCTTGCACTGAACAGTAGTTGTGCATTGTCTTCTCATGAAATGTTGCCCATTTAACAGAAAGAATTGAGGGGCAACTTGAGTGTAATTAAACAGATAGATGCCTTTTTTTATCTAGTGTGACACATAAATGACGAGGTTTGATTTGATGTCTGCCGCCTTCTGTTCCTGACACATTGTGCTGCTGTTGGGTTTTGATATCATATATCTCCTAAGATAAATGGCAGATAGATGTGGAACAAGTTTCCTGGTAAAATATGTCTATAAAGTAGTTTCCAAGTCACACATTTGTATGTAATCACTAATGTGCAAACACAAGTACTAAACACACACACAGTCTAGTATCGCTCTTTCTTCCTCCCTCCTTTACTCTCATACTCTCATCCTTTCGTCCTTGTGTCACTCTTGTACAACAGCTCAACTAATTGGCATGTGTGTATCTGTGTTTGGTTGGTTGCTGGGCAACATGCATTCAGTGTTTATGAGGGATGAAACCAGCTGAACACCCCTCACCTATACACACTATTTAGGTCATATTAAAACATCATAGGATTTTCATCACCTTTCCCTCGGCTTTCTCTCACTATCCACTGCTATTATCACATTCTGCAGCTCAAAAACACCTGCTAGAGCTAAAAATGTAAATCTTTGACTCAATTACGTACTTTTTATTCACTTTAAGGTGAAATCATATATCAGTTGCCTTTATAGTGTTGTCCATGTCCACACTTATTTCCACATGTTTGGTGGTTAAAAAAGGACCCTCAACCATTTCCCATCATGCCAGTCTTCCTGTCATCCACATTGCTAGGCTTCTGACTGCCCCGGCATTCCACATGCCAGATGCTCCCCTCCCTTCCCAGAATAAATACTGCACGCTTAGGAAGTTGTAAATTAGTAATTAAGTTCACAGGGTTTTTCCCCAATTATGTCACATAAAATTTAATTTTAGCACAAGAAATGTACTAAAAATGATTTATATCACACTGAGTTTGAGGGGAAAAAGTCAGGATGAATGGCAGTTATAATATCTGATTGAGAAGAGGAGTGGGTTGTAAATTAATTTTAAAATCAAATAAATTTAATGAAAATGTTTTCTGACCCACTCATTTGGTCAGATTTTTAAGAATCCAGACAAAGCAATAAAAAGAGATCCATTGTATATAACATGACTTGATTAAAAATTGATTAAAAAAAATGTTCTGATGCAAAGTTGAAGAAATCACTGTGAATATTTTTATATTGTGATATTGCATCCCATCCTTATAATAGAATCGAGGCATGGAGTGGGGTTTGGCTGCTACGTACTGTTGATATTTTCAGACGTGGTGCGTGCATGTGTCTGTGTCTATAACTATTTTCCCAGCAGTGATGCGGTCTGAGTGCTAATTTAAGAGTGTTTTTTCTAGGCTACAGGTCAGATGTTGCTTCTGTGTGTGGGGTTGCTAAGCAACTCATAGGTAGCACATTTTCTGCTCTGTGCTGATGATGTGCTCTCCAGCTGGAAGTCTCCTTGGGAAACTCCAGGATGACAGCCCCCGTCATATCAGCAGATAATGCAGTCTAAGTTACATACTGTTCATATCAGGTCATTTCGCATCATCTGTGACAGTGAGAAGCCCTTACGTCATTTCTGGTGTATGTGTGTAGTGTCTTGGGAAATCGTCTGGAGTAACACTTTGAGTGGTTGACTCTAAAACTCATAGCTAAAACTAGTGAGGTCATCATTGTTAGAGTGGCATATGATAAATATGTATCTCATGTTTACTAATGTCAACATTTGAATATGTTGTGCCTATCTTTCTTTAGTCAAATCCTATTTTCATTTAATGTTTGATATTTAAGCTCGTCAGCAGTTATATTTATCTCCAGGGCATGCCAGAAAAAGCAGCATCATTATTCTTATTTTTGTGAAGCATGTCAAGCTCTGTCTTCAGTCTCATGATCCTTTGGGAAAGTGACTGGACAACAGAGTTCAAACAGGAAAGCTATAAATAGAGCTGACACCACTGGCAGCTGACACACACACGCTGCTCTTTGAAACACAAATACATGCTTGACCACACAAGACGACCTGCTCGAACTCCACCCCCGCACGCAACACATACACATGGACACTCATACAGTATGCTAACAAATTGTTTCTCATTTGATGCCAGTAAGAAATGTTATAGGTCAAAGGGTTTGAAAATAAATGTGGTTGAAATTGCAGAAGACCCCAAATCTTCCTCTACATGCTAAAGAAGTGTGTGACAGAGAGAGAAGCATCTTCTAATATGTGTTTGGACACAACAATTAAAAATTTGAATGCTCCAGTTGCAGGCCTCTTTTCTTTGCAGTCAAAAATAATGTCAACATGCTACACCATACGGAATGACGACAAAGTAAACAAACTGCTGTCGCTACAAGTCATAGTCAGAAAGCGTGTTGCTAAGAGGGATTTCTGCAGCTAAATAGCTACCTAGCCAGCTAACTGACGTTAGCGGCGCACTTTTCCCCTGTGAATGTTTGTTTGTTGGCTCGTTCAACAAGCTAAGTTGCAGGACAAGATGTGTGTTCATACTAAGTTAGATAAGAAGGAGACTGTAACAGTAATGCTAATGTGGGTTGTTGTTCAGTGTGTGGCTCTTGTGTTGTGTAGCAGGATGCTGTCAGGCTCAGTGTGACCGTCTGCTCTGCTCTATGATAAAACGCCACATAAACACTTTATGCAAGATTTGATTTGCTTATCGAAATGAGGTCTCCAGCTGTAAGCGGATGGCAGAACCGTATTTCCTCAAAATGATGTTAAACTATGGGGCACAATCACAAAATCAAGAATTTAAAATATGAATTTCTGTTTTGATTTTTGATTTTTTTTTTCTCAAAGGAGAACACAGGATAAGTGATAGTTAAGTAGACACCGTATGCTGGACTAGATAATAAAAAGGCAGTTTAATTTCAGTTGGACCTCAAATGTATAAAATGTTCAGGAAGCATTTTAAAAGTGTGCTATGACTTGCGTCAGACTCACAATAGGGGCGTCAATTTCCTGTGCCAGACTGAAAAATAGCAACAGAAGAATGGTCACAAAAATGGGGACAGGCTTAGATGGGATGGACGCAGCTATACAGGTTGTTGTAAGCCAATTTACGTAAAAGATGAATTGGCCTTTTTCTCCATGTGACATGAAAAGTGGACTGAGTGAACTGGTCTTAGCAAAGGCTACTGGATCTGTGTAATAATTTTGTCAATGAAAATGACATTGACCAGATGGATTTGTCAGTCACTGCTGATTAGGGCAACATGCTGCTAACATTAACAAAGAGGCATGAAAATGATGTGGCAATTCAGTCCGATTAGCAGGCAAATGTTATGCTTCTATTCAGCTCTCGGAGGAATAGTTAGCATCTCACAAAAGTACAGTCATCATCATCGCTGTCATTATTATCACTATCATTACCATCAACACATTCGCATATTGGGTCCTGGGACACATGGCAGGACAGAGATGTCCCTTTCAGCTGCAGCTTGGCTGTCTGACATGAGCAATGTATCTCAGTCATAGACCAACAGCATTCATTCTTCTTTCTAGGAGAAAGGACTACTGACATTAAGTGGTTATGCATTAACCATAACCACTTAATGTTTATCCCTAACCCTTTCCCTAACCTTAAACCTAATCTTTACTTTTGATAATAAAGTAAGTAATGTTACTTTTGTTAACATCAAATATCAAATATATAATGTGAGAAGGCCGCCTTTAGTGATGAACCATCAGCCAACTCTAGGTAACTGTTTTGATGTTACTGCCCCACACTTTTCCTGTGAGGTTTGAATCTGAGCTGATCCCATTTCCAGCAGCAGGCAGCCATTTTCCCCCAAACAAACTTTATTTTACTCAACTCTATGCTTGCTGCCCAGCACCAAACAACAGACAAAGTTAGTGTGCATTTAGAAAGCTAAGTTAGATAGGTGACCAAAATAGACCAAAATATTTGACTTACATTCAACTGGTTACCAAAATTATATGTCAGGGCTGTGTGTCTGTCAACTTGTTGTGGAGTTCTTTTTTCGCCCTAGTGGCCAAAACTGAATTAATGCAGCTTTACCGTGGTGATAATACTACCCTTAGCTCAAAAATTGATGGCTTAATTTGTGGATTTTTGTGTCCAGGCTGGAAGTGAGCCCCTATATATACTGTTAATTCATATACAGTATCATAAATTTAACTAACATTTAACCAGACAGGGCATGAGTAATTGTATACTGACTCATGTTGTGTGAGAATCCAGTGGAGAGCCATCATGACAAAATGGAGTGTGACCTTCCTGGCAGCAGCTCTATCAGTCAAAGCATACCGCTACTTATGTAATCAAGGGTAAATATATAACTCTATTATACCTCTATAGCTACTGACAGGGAAAATATATATAAATCATATGGTGCAGTATCAAGACACTGTGTCATATGTCAATAAGGTGAGATTGTGTATCTCTACAGATCAATAAAGTTGCAAAAAACTGAATAGTATGCATTGGCTATTTCAAACATGTGAAGCTATTTCAGACCCTTGTTCCCCTGTAGATACTTTCCCCCCTTAATCTGGTATACAGATAGTGTTTATGAAACAAATTGTCTCTATAACAACCTCCCATAAATGAGTTACAGCTCACAAGTGCCCAGACTCACTGACTGACTTTACTCACACACTCAATCATGTATCCATCCAGGAACACACACATACACACAGAAGGCCACCGCCCTTTCCAGCAGTTGAAACCAGACCCCTTCGACAGCTGAATCAAGGGCTGGCAACAGGCGGGACAGGGGGGAGGTGAAGGGGGGGCAGGAGAAACGATGAGTGGCTGCAGAGGGGGAGGAGATGCAGAGGATAAGCCTGGAGAATAATGGATTATGTATCAAGAGTGCAATAAACTAATAACAAAATGTAATTTATTAAGTAATGTTTTACTAAAAACCAATCACCTCACATGAGGGATCTTTTTTTACAAGGCCAAAACATTTGTCAAAAACATTATTGCTCCAATCCCATTAAAAACAGCTTTAATTAACTTTATATGGATTTCAGAGGCACAATTATTACACAATTTAGATTCATTCAGAGATTGTATTACTGATTGCAAGGATAAGCAGACAGTATATAAGTAAACTAAAAGTTGTTCTTTGATGAAAGCAGACATGATGATTGTGTTCGCAACAATGTTAGCTCATTTTTCAAAAGTGCCCCTTGATATATTCTCGATACTTTAAAATAATTTATCACAGGAAATTGAAATAATTTTTTATTGCTGACATTTGATTGGCATTTCCATTGAGCTTTTCCAATCTTAATCATTGGTGAAATCTTCCAAACTGGAACCAATGCAAGTTTCAAGTTGGGGCCTCGATTGAAAATGACGACAAAGTGACTAATGAAGGAAAAATGGGGCTGAGGTACAGTGGAGGGGGTGGAGTAGGAAGTTGCGGGAATATAGATGAGGTGAATGGAGACAGAGGGAGGACGGAGAGGAGGGGTCGGGGTAGGAGTGGGTGTGGTTAATCTACAAATAGCTGCACTCAGTGCCCGGCATTTCTTCACTTAATCTCTCTCCCAGTTGCCCAGTGGGACAGTTGGGTCTCAGCATCTCCAGCAGCTCCATCAAACTACAAGCCAACCAACCAGCCAACCAGCCATGAGCAAGTCCTTCTCCTCCACAAGCCAGAGTGCCTCTTCCTACCGCCGTACCTTTGGCTCAGGCATCGGTTCATCCCCAATGTCTTCCCTCTTCACCTCTGGAGGAGGCCGCAGCTCCTCTGCTGCCAGCCATATGTCTAGCCGAGTCTACGAGGTCAAGAGCAGTGGTACGCCCTCCTACTCCAGCTACAGGATGTCTGGTGGTGCTGGAGGAGCAGGGTTCGGCTCCTCTACAGCCATGCGCACTTATGCAGGTGAGAAACTTGACTTCAACCTAGCCGATGCCATGAACCAGGACTTCCTCAACACAAGGACCAATGAGAAGGCCGAGCTTCAGCATCTCAACGACCGCTTTGCCAGCTACATCGAGAAGGTTCGTTTCCTGGAGCAGCAGAATGCGGCGCTGACCGTGGAGATTGAGAAGCTGAGGGGCCGCGAGGGGCCCGGGCGTGTGGCTGATTTGTATGAGGAGGAAATGAGGGAGCTGAGGAGGCAAATAGAGAGCCTCTCCAACCAGCGTGCCCGAGTGGAGGTGGAGAGAGACAACCTGGCTGATGACCTGCAGAAAATTAAGCTGAGGTAGGTTTAGAGGATGGATGAATGAGTTGAATGAACCATTGACGATGTGGATGAATGGATGAATAATGAAGAAGGATGGCATGAAGAACACATGCTGCTGATATGGCTTAGTTTAACAGCAAGAGTTCACAGACAACAGTTGTACTTTGACAGGGGCGAGCATGAGGCCGATGTTAACTGTTCCAGAAAGATAAACACCAACTGCATATTCTGGACACAGTCTCTGGTAGCACTTCTATAATCGGCTGGTACAACTGTCTATGAGGAGATCAGGAGAATCAGGAGTACCCAGCCTTTTTGTCGTGTGACTCTTTAAAGCAAAGCAATGTCTGCTTGTGAACCCTAGTCACAAGTTTAATATGTCTATGAGCTATGAGCAGTTTAACCAAAGAGTGATGTTTACCTCTCTGATTGTTTCATTTGAATAGTAACCAACATGCAGCACCAAAAGAACTCGATTTTTGTTGTTGTGGAGAAAAGAGAAACAACAAAGTAATATGGGAGAGATTTGAGAATTGGTATACTTCAGTGAGTGTTACAGTACACCAACTTTTTTCAAAGGTGTTTTATAATTTACTCACAAGAGACATAGCAGAAGAGAAGAAAGAGAGAGAGAGAGAGACTTGCAGTCTTGTCGGAATAAAGATGAGACAGACAGACAGATTAAGTTTCAGACAGACAGACAGACAGGAAGAGAAGTCTGCAAAGGAAAACAGACAGATGAATACACACAGCTGGTTCTGTGTGTGTGCTGGTACAGAGTAAAACTAAGAGTAACAATGTATTAAAATTTTAAAAAGTCCACCAAATACAGATTGCTTGTGTGTGTGTGAGAAAGAGACAGAGAGATATGTATAGAGAGAGCTGCGTTGTGGGCGTATGTTGGAGTGGTCTATTTGTAGCTACTAGGTCAACTCTATGAATTTAGAATTTCTGTCACTGCAACAGCAAGCAGAGTCGCGAAAATTTAAGTGTATAAGCACACACGACTGCACGCACGCACACAAACACGCACATGCACACACACACACACACACACACACATACGCACAAATAGAACTTCTAATTCACACACACATCACAACCATAAACACTTTCTTTCTATCATCCCTTTCTAAATTCAAAGCACCTGCTGCTCCCACTGAGATCAAAATACACTCAGAGACCTCCTGCCTGCCAACGGTTACAATGCATGCATTCAGACACACACACAGGATGACAGCAGAATTTAATGATGCACAAACAACTAAATCCTATACTGAATACAAAAACAAATGATCTTATGAAGATCCTTTTCTCCACAAGACACGTCGCTGTACCTTTAAAAATCAGAGAGAGAGAAATCAAATGCATTCACCAAACACTCAACAGAAGCCAGAACATGATACAGGGAGGATTTTAAAGGGGAATAGTAAAGGTGAAAAGATTGTTAAAAATGTGCACTGTGGAGCAAATTAAATATCATGTACAGTAAATACAGTCCACAGGTGATAAGTGCTATCCAACTATGCTGCACAACATTAAAAAAGAAATAAAATTTACTACAAACTTAAATTTGATCACCATGCCACTTGACTCACACCTGTTGAAAGTCTACTTTTCATTGAACATTTTCCTGAATAGCTTAAATGATCATAGAACAAACCTCAGAATGAGCAGACATTATCACACAGTGACTCCTGACACCTGTGCATACATGCATTTTTTTTTTTTTTTTTTTGAATATACATCTTCCAGTTATTCAGGCTGCATAGTGAAATGCTAATTCTGGAAACAGTACCACCTGAGGGTAGACCTCTATTCCTTTCTCACCGTAACTCCTCTGACTGTATGACAGCAGCTATAACACAGCTACAGGAGTCAAAGAGCAGGTGCGTGCGCGTGTGTGTGTGTACTCTTACATGTAAGAAGTCAGACTGTGATGTGTCATTGCCCAGTCAGTTTTATTCTTGTAAATTTACCACCAGCCAAAAACAACAGAGAGCAGAAGGCTGGAGGAATGAGAAGTGGTAACTAGTTTATCTGTCTAGTAATTGGTCCCTGGGAAACAGGCCATAATCTCAAACACTCAAAAGTTGTTGTGATTGTATTGTCTTATATATCAACTCTTTCAACTTTTTGTTTTTTTTTCCTCTCTGTCTGTTGTTGTCTCCAGACTGCAGGAGGAGATTCACCAGAAGGAAGAGGCAGAGAACAACCTGTCCGCCTTCAGAGCCGTATGTCTTCTATTTCTTTAAAAGCCTAATAGCTTTCTTTACATCTCACTAGAGTCACTTTCTCCTCAAAGCATGAAGTAAAAAGTAATACTTTCCTTCAGTCCCATTCTCCTTTGGTAGCACCCAATCTTATACTTATCCAACTTTCCCTCTTGTCACTAACCATTTTCTTCCTCTCAATTTCCTGTTCTCGCTGCACCTTTTTACCTCTCCTGTAGCATGTCGCTATAATTTGTCATTTTTGTGTTTTTTATCCAGGATGTTGACAATGCCACTCTGGCCAGGCTGGACCTGGAGAGACGCATTGAGAGTCTGCAAGAAGAAATTGCCTTCCTCAAGAAGATCCATGAAGAGGTTAGTTGATCAGTCTATAAAATCTGTCTCAGTCTGTCTGGCTGAAATGAGGCCACTACACCTACAGTACATCTGTGTACTATGTATGTCAGTAAGGTGGTGTGTACTGTATCATATATCAGCTCGGTGTTAAGTAATACTGTAATATCAGATATATCTGAGCCTCTGTAGGCATGCAGCTCTTCAGGGGATCAAATATTTCACACTTAAACACACCCACTGATATTAAAACATGTTTATCATGAATATTTACACATTATGCATATTTATGCTCACTCTATTTTTATATCTCTTTCCCTCTATATAAAATAACATTTTATGCATTTAGATGCAAAGCAGTAAGAAACATTTGTGCACATTCACTCACAGACATCAAAGGACATACTGAGCCACATGCTCAGACACATATCAGCGCACTCGAGGTCCCTTCCTGTCATTTTGTCTCTTCTGCCTCAACTATGACCTCTCAGAAATGCTGAACTGCTGATTGGTTGAAGAGAGCATGTCAGCTGCTGTGTGTGTTTAAGAGAGAGAGAGAGAAAGAGTATGTGCATGTGAACAGATGCAAAGTTATTTATATCTTTTGGTTAGACCAGAAGACAGCTGAGGGGGACCAAAGCTTACCAATTTGAAACTTCTAGTTTTACAGTGCTAAATCAGCCCAGTGTGTTTCTGGATTTCTAAAAAAACTTGAATAGTATTGTATTGTGACACCACTGAGAGGATTTATACTGTAATTGGACATTTTTTAAATTCTTCTGTACAACATATATAGATAAATGTCCTGATTTTATTGATTTATATATATATAAATATATATATATGTATTGTAACTCTTTCCCTACATGAGCTACAATATCAACTTGTGATTATTTTCTCATTAGTTGTTAATGAGAACTTTTTTGCCCTAACCCTAACCCTCAAAACATCATTAATTTCATCTTTCTAACATCCTTGTTATAATTTTGATGATTTTGTTTGTTTAAAATGATTTTCTTTGCTCTCCTGTCACCTTGCAGGAGATCCGTGAGCTGCAGAGCCAGATGCAGGACACTCAGGTGCAGGTCCAGATGGACATGTCTAAACCTGACCTGACTGCTGCTCTGAGAGATATCCGCATGCAGTATGAGGGCATCGCTGCCAAGAACATTGCAGAGGCTGAAGACTGGTACAAGTCTAAGGTAGGGTGGGAGCACACACACGCACACACATGTACACACACACACACACAAACACAAACACACTTGGTTTCCTTTAGCTGTTTCCCTGCTAAATCCTCTTACCCTCTCTCCTCAGGTCTCTGATCTGAACCAGGCTGTGAACAAGAACAATGATGCACTGCGTCAGGCCAAACAGGAGAGCATGGAGTACAGGCACCAGATCCAGTCCTACACCTGTGAGATCGACTCACTCAAGGGCACTGTGAGTATTGGCTGCTGCGTCTCTCAGTTTATTTGTGTCTTTATCATATGTGCTTCATCATATTTCCTCTTGCTGGTTCATACCATGGTATCATGTAGCCATTTTGTCCCTATTTCTATTGCTTTCATTCATTTTTAGACATTTAGACATTTAAACTTCTCACCTGTGTCCCCTTGTAGAATGAGTCTCTGCTCCGCCAGATGAGAGATATGGAGGATCGCATGACTCGTGAGGCTTCTGGTTACCAGGATACCATCACACGGCTGGAGGAAGACATCGCCAAGATGAAGGCAATTACCTTAGATATTTTGCACTGTCTCGTTAGTCGATTAATCCACTGTATACTATAGGATGTAGCATCAAACTGGATTCAAGATTTCATTCATTTTAGAGATGATCATTGAGTCAAACTCACAGATTCCCCATATTTTAGTTTTCCACTTCATCACTGGTTACAATGATTAATCTGGCAACATCTGTAGACAGTAAACTTTAGTGCAACTGAAACCTGGTATGAGCATACTGTCTGTCACAAATCATAAATATTTAACAGGTTTTCTTCACATTTATTGAAGTTGTTTCAGTTGACTTTATGTTTGGTGAGAAGTTTATTTGAACAGACCAATAACTTTTTTTGTATTAATTTACAGGACGACATGGCCCGTCACCTGAGGGAGTACCAGGACCTGCTCAATGTTAAGATGGCCCTTGATATTGAAATTGCCACTTACCGCAAGCTGCTGGAGGGAGAGGAGAGCAGGTGTGTGTTTGCTTCTTTTCATTTGGATGTTGGTAAAAGACAGTCAGCAATCCCAAACTGTTTGTGTTACAGCTATTAATTTTTTTGAGGTGTGAAATTTGTATTTTAGTGTATATTTCTCTCTTGTTACTTAGTTGTAACATTTCATTATGTGTTTGTATTGCAGGATCACCACCAATGTGCCTGCCCAGTCTGCTTATTCTATTGGATTCAGAGGTAGGAGAAACAGTGCACATTCTTCCCTTCACACAAAAATACTCATAAAATGCATTTTACATTCCAGATGGGTCAGTGAGGGGATAAAAAAAGACTAATTATAGCCCATGACTGTATATGGCAGGCACTATTTTGAGGCCATGACATGTTGCATAAATGCAGTGACACATTCTGGCCACTGTGTGGGGATATATGACATGTCAAAACTTCTCTGATTCACAGAAGCAATCATCAAGAAGCCACACATCAATAATTACACAATTTACTCCATTCACTTGATGTATTAACAGTCCAACTGTGCAATTAATCTCTTTTGTGGCGTCTTAAATGAAAACAATGAGCAGTAATTGAAGATGATGTATTAGGTACAGCCATGATTCATTACTGCTTTTGATTAAATAAGTTTGAGTAGCATTTCCCAGCTGTTTCATGGCTGCTCCTCAGTATGCAAGGTGTTCAAATTCAATTAACCATCTAAGAGCAATACCAGATTAATATCAACGTCTTTAAACTAAATGAACTTTGTCTAGAAAAACTGAATGTATGGGTTTATGAAATTCTTACAGAGACGAGTCCTGAGTCCCAGCACCAGCGCTCCTCAGAGGTTCACTCCAAGAAGACTGTTCTCATCAAGACCATCGAGACCCGCGATGGAGAGGTTTGAGCGCACACACACGCGCACACACGCACACACACACACATACACACACACACACACACACACACACTAGACTTTCAGCATGTACCTCACATACAAAGATGCCCATGTACACAAACACTTATCAAGCACGCATTTAGTCTAATATACTGTAACAGAATTTTGGTATTTATAATTTTTCCACTGAATCTTGACTTGTCATATTCTTATGCAGATGAAGTATTCTATGAACCAGGGCGCTAGTGCCCAGTGTGTAAGTCTGGTTCCAAAATCCCATCCACCTTTTTATCATCTGTTCACAATTGAAGCTTGAAACAAACTACTTTGATTTACTCTCCACCTTTGTATATCCATATCTAAAATAGTCTAAAATTTAGATGTGCCTGCAACAACATTTCTAGTCTCTAACTGATCCCTGAAATCTTATAGTTTGCATCGACCCTGTATAGACACTGGTAAACAAGTTGCAACACCCCACACTGGCTTCTGTAAACAAGCAGTTTTCCTGTCAATGGCTACTGTTC
The DNA here is from genome assembly GCF_910596095.1 of Thunnus maccoyii. Lineage (NCBI taxonomy): Eukaryota > Metazoa > Chordata > Actinopteri > Scombriformes > Scombridae > Thunnus > Thunnus maccoyii. The sequence goes on from NC_056543.1 coordinate 15,322,002, forward strand.
TCCCCCTGCACAGCACCTCACTCCCAACAATGACAGACATCAGGCCTCACTGTTGCACTGTTGATGGAAAATATTATCTGTAACACACACTGTCCTTAACAAGTAGACAATAAAGATGTTTTTTTTTTACTTCCTACAAAGTCATTTACAATATCTCTTTTCTCCTTCTCAGGTTGTCAGTGAGTCTACACAGCACCAGCAAGACATCATGTAAACAGGAGGAGGCGACATGAGACAGTTCATTGAATAAATGAATAAAAAATACTTCTAAAATTGACACTTTCCTACCACTACTACAGTAAAGCGAACTGAGCATATTTTTAGATACAGAATGCTGACAGTTCCAGCTGATTTAAATGGAAAACATAACATCAAGTGAATGCAATCAGTATACATTTTTACACAATGTATAAATTATAGTACTAAAACATGATAGATGCAGTATGGAGGCACAATGCACTTCCTTTGGCCTGGTTCAAAATAAAGGGCATTCCAGGAATTATCCTCTTTTTGTGTTACTTCTCTCAAAAACATCAGGACTTGTTAGTGATTTCTTGTCTGCAAAAGTACTTCAAAGGCAAGAGAAGAGATTCAAATGAACAACAAGGCTTCAGTGTTGCCATAGTGGTCCAGCATCCACAGGAAAGCTTAACATGTCAATGGGCCTGAAAAACCGTGGTCAAAAGTGATATTATAAGGGGAACCTTGCACATATTCCAAGTTTTGTTTGTGCAAATGTACTTGATAAAGGATGGCTTATATCTGTGTAACTGATTAAAGGAAAGTGGGGAGGGTGGTCATAAAGGTTTGAAAAATGCCAGAAACATCAGCTCTAAAAAATAATGACTAAGTCATGTTTGACCCTTTGAGCTCAGTCATGAGCTGATGTTTAATTGTATGTGTATAGGAGGTGACCATGTTATGCTGCTTCACTATGCCTAAAAAGTAAAATAAAGACATTTGTTATCACCATTTATCACCCAAGAGTCCGCCAGATTCTTACTGTTTTTTAATTGAAAGAAAAATATTTTTTTCATAGCACATACTCAGCTATGCTTTTTCAGTTGTTCCCTTATGAACTGTTTCTAACCACTGCATTCATCATCTGGTGTGGGCTGTGTTAGCTTTCTACAAATGATACAAGCTTTCCCAATCAAGCATAACTCTTTTCTGTTAACATTTAATTCTCTTTAGAAAATAGCCCTGTTCAAATTATCAGTATAACAGGACTGGTCTTGGTGCAGGGAAAAGTGAACAATGGCTTGTTAATGAGCTGGCCCCACTGGTGCTTTGTTTCCTACAGAAAGCAGATTAGTACGGCAACAAGAATTATAGTCTGTGCGGTTTGTGTCTGAAGTCACTGGACTGAAAATGTCAGCAGAGATAAGAAGTGGGGGAGTGAAGGAGGAGAGAGAAAAGAAAGATATACTGAAAGCAGACAATAAATGAGACCGAGAGGGTGGTGCAGAGAGAAAACAAAAAAAAAGAGGGAGTACAAATGTAATGAAAAGGTTATTCAGAGATATGGGGAAAAGGAAACAAGAGGATGGTTTGGACAGAGATAATTAGGGAGAATAAAGAAAGAAGAAAAGAGCAAGAGAATGAAAGTTATTTTACTGCTGTTCCAGTAATTAGTGGAGGAACTTTCACTATTTCTTCAGAACAGTTTTCAACTGCAACAGCTTCAATCATTACACGTCAATAAAAAAGGGTAACATGTTTTCTTTGAATGAAGCCAGCTTATCTCTGAGACCTCTCTTCTATCAGCTGGTGTAAGTACATGTTGACAGCATTCAGGTGTAAATAAAACACCAACTGTTATGTATGGTTACTTTTTCTGTGCTGCTTAAGGCATTTTAAAAAGCGATTTAAAGAAGACACTTCTTATAGCATTTGACAGACTGTATAACAACACATATCATTTGTTGTTACATAACTGCTGCACTGTACAGTAGTTGTGTTGCTAAGCTGTAAAGCAAATACAGCCTGAACCTACTGTCAGACCACATCACAGCATCTGTGAAATATAAGTGGAAGAAAAACTTCATGAACTCATCCAGCCAAGGAGATGCTACAGTTTTTTTATGCATGTTATGCTGTCAAATCCTTTCCGTTCTTTATGATGGCTGACATCCTCAGAGCAATAAGAAGCAATGCATGAATAAGGAATTGCATTATACCTTATATTACTGGCATAAACATTATAGAGTATCTGCTTTTATTGTGGTATCTAATTGGTTTTAGTATAGCTGACCACTTAAAACACACCTTATGTAAGTCTGTGAACTGTGACAGTCATGTAAAATGTTTGTGTGTGTGTGCTTCTGAGAAATGTAGAAACAACAAGACTGTTAGATTGTAGAATCACAATGTTTATCATATTTTAGGTCCATATAAATTCATGCTTAATAATAATAATAATAATAATAATAATAATAATAATAATAATAATAATAATAATAATAACCAGGTGATTTGTACAAATTTAAACAGGGTGGTAGGTAGGTGAATCAATGTCTCTTCCGAGAGAGCAGAGCAATTACAGTACTGAATTACTGATGATCGCTGATGATGAGTCGAGGCTCAGTTTGTCTGCTGATTTTCAACATGAAATGAGAATGACACAAGTGCATCCACCACCCAGCCAAATGAAACCAACTGGACATACAGTAGTAACACAATATAAAACGGGTCTACTCCATTAGAAAATAATCAACTGGATAAATTACAGATGCCGTCATGGTGTAAACATGAAAACAGAGTCAAAGATTTGTACATTTAAAAATTATTTACAGGTCAGTATCTACAATAAAAGTGTTTCCCCAACATATATTCAGCAGTGATGGGCAATCAGAGAAAACAAAAATAAAAATCAAACAAGTTAATAAAAAGAATTGACAATTTGACAATAATAATAGTTAATTTTGCCCTCAAGTTACAAACAAGAAAGGGGCCAATGTTTAGAAGTAACATTGTCTTCATTTTTTTATTTTTTTTTCGTTAACGAAAAAACAGTATTGATGTTACTACAACTGCACTACAGTAAAACTACAAAAGGGAACGGAAAACAGGACTGAAGTGTAAGCAAAACCAAAATAACACTTGAACAGCCACAACTGCAAAGATTATTGGAGTAACACTGATACAGCAGAACAGAAGGTGACTTTGCGTAATACACTACAATAAGGAAGAGGGAAATGATTCAAATGCCTTTTCAAAGCCCTTTTTCCTGGACAGTGTAAACAGAGAGCAGAGCTAAGAAGAGAAGAGAAGAGAAGAGAAGAGAAGAGAAGAGAAGAGAAGAGAAGAGAAGAGAAGAGAAGAGAAGAGAAGAGAAGAGTTGAGTCTTTGCTGGTTTCACTTTGGATCTCAGCAAGAGTCAGTTGGACCTACTCACTGTGGCTGAAGGTTACGGTTGGTCCTTAGAAAGATTCACTGACGTTGTACAATAAATGTGTTATTGAAAAAGTGCACTGAGGTCACTGAAAACAATGAGATTATGATACTCCCCTTTCGCAAACTGCTGATATTGAAGCACATCGTACTTCAGATTGGTGTCCTTACTCAACTTTGACTTCATTCAGTCGATACGGAATGTGTTTTGTGAACTCTGGGACGAACTAAGCTGGAAATCGGAGAGATTTACACATGACAACAGTGACACACTGGCACATTGAAAACAGTTACAAAAGGATTCTCATGCATTAAGGAGAAATGACCGGTCCTCCAGTGCCATCACACAAAGAATTGCGAGGCTGAGTCAAGCACCGCTTGAGTATTTAGTAGCACTTTAGTATTTACGTACAGTAGAATCCTGTTATCTAATACTCAGCAGCTACAAAAGTGCATAAAGCACAATATCCAAATGGATATACTGGTACTTTGTTGAGAAATCACTTCTGTATTTCACATTTGTGGCTCTTTACAGTAAAATTCAATCTAAATGGAAACTGTGAAGTGGTTGTGTAGGTGTTCATGGTAAAAAAAACAAAAAAACAAAAAAAAGATATCTGTGTCTCAATTCAAAAGAGGTTAACATAAAAACAAAAATAAGCCTGCTGTTCTTTGGGTGTTCAGTACAACAATATCCATGTTAGGGTCACATTTGAGTTTTCAAAGCAAAGGCATGTACACATCAACATACACACACAGGAAGTCTAGAAAATGTCCAGTAGTAAACATTAGAGGGCGCCATTTGCAAATGCTTTCATCTTCTCCCTCTAGCTCATTATTAATAGAGGATCATCTTAGTCATATTAATCCTCCTTCTTACCGTCATCAAACACTTTAGCCAAACTAAGAGATTTACATTGTTAACCAGACCAATATATTGGCAAAAAAGAGGAAAACAACATTGCATTACCTTTTACATACATTGAAATGAATCCCCCTCACTTTGGCCACTATTTGGTACAATCCATCCACTTGCCATAGGGCTCATGTGTCCACTCACACACACACACACAAACACACAGTATATTTATTCATGTAGTGTCCTCTCATAGCTCTCAAGCAGATTTCATGACAGTCACATTCTTGGGTGACCAGTATTAGACAGCAGTTACTTGTCTTTGTGCCTAAAACAGCTGACAAATTCTTTAAAGGTAGGTTGTTTTTAGGATAAGAAGCGGAAAAGAGATATGAGAGCACTTAGAAACAAATGGAATTACATACAGTAGCTTACAAAAATGTTTTAAAAGGAAAGAAGAGGGAAGGTATGGATGTGTATCTCCTGCTCAGGTCCGTTGGTAAAATAGTTGGCGTTTGAGGACACAAGGAAAATGATGAGATGTAAACATATTCCCCTTGCAAAATGGCAACAATGTAGGCAATGGTGTATTCATAAGTGCAATTAAACAAAAGTGATCTTCAGTGTGGAGAAGAAACTGACGTGAAGAATTTCACACCTACGGTAAGACCAGTCCCCGTTCAGCATTTTGAAGCAGCAGAGGACTGGATTCACAGGCTGTCAGTGAAGATAACGGAGCTGACTTAATGAACACCTCGCTTTACACAGTGACCCTTCAAAGGAGAAAACAATGAAGAATGTTGTTTTCATTTTCCTCTGAGCACTCTTAATAGAATCCTTGAGGCAAACTGTTTCCCCATTTAATTACCTTCAAAGTAAAGAAACTGTTGAAGGTTTATTAACAGTGGTGTTAGCTTGACTCAGTGAAGGCCAAGCGATGCATTTTGGTCTCACATGGTAAAGCCCTATTGTGGAAAAGGGAGTGTTGATTATTTTTTTCCACACTGGAAATGACTTATTATGGCTTAAAGCTACCAAATAATATTTAAATCAAATGTTCAACAGTATTATTTCAATTAACTCTGCAATAGACAGTCCATTTCCAGTGTCCCTCAGATAAGTACAGTAACAGAAGAGGTTTGTACTTGCACCATCCAAAAAAGAGGTTCTGTTCCTGTCTTTGTTTTTAAGATTTGTCTTGGGGAATTTTTGCCTTTATTGGACAGTTGATAGTGACAGGGAGACAAGAAACAAGGGGAGAGAAAGGGGTACAACATGCAACAAAGGTCCTCAGCCAGAGTCAAATGAGGGAGGTTGTGTCTATGTGTGCTGTAACCATTTGGCTACCAGCACGCTCCAGTTCCAGTGTCTTTACCTTCAAAAACAACAAAACAGGAGCAAACTGGCCAAACAAATATCACCTTTAACAGGTCTGAGAGGGGGAAAACCAGTGTGGGACTTATACCATTAGTCATACCACCTTTGGGACATACTCCTCCTTCCTGTAGGGTTAATAGGCAGTTGATTAGGTTGGCACGCTAAGGTGAGTTTCTCTATCCCCGACTGTGGCAAAGAGGAGGAAGTAGCCTTGTGTGATTGTGTGTGCGGAGGGGTTATGCGTCTGTGCATTTTGCTGTTTCAGATGCGCACTGGGGGTCCGCTGGGGGCCGTGAGGGGCACTTGCGAGCCGCAGTCATAGTCGAGCTCGGCCATCCGGGAGCGGCTCATCATTCGACTGTGGGAGTATGCTCGTCTGTCCGTCTGTCTGTCCCTGAAACTCCTAATGTAGCTCTGTGGACAGACAGACAATACAGTGTTGGAATAGGAATATAGTATACAGACATAATGTAATATATACAACATAATGACAATTAACTGCACTGCAAGACTCCAGGAGGTCACTGCTCCCAACAAAGAAATAGTCCTGGACACAACACCGGTAAAATCCTGGTAGGCGGATTTTGTTACCTTCTGTTTCTAGTCTTTATGCTAAGCTAAGCTAACTCGCTGCATGGGTCAAGCTTTGTATTGAACGTACAGACGTGACAGTAGCATTGGCTCTTACCGGTGACAGCACATCTCCATCAAAGCGTCTCTTAGGGTTGGCCTTGCGGTGGTAGCCAGGTTCAGTCTGAGGAGGAGGGACTTTAGGTGGCTGAGAGCTCTGAGCTTGGTGATGAGGGTGGGACATGCCTGGGTGATGGTACTGCTGGTGGTGGTGATGATGGGTGTGGGGCTTCTGCTTGTGGTTGGTCTTCTGGTTCTGTCGTTTTTTCTTCTTCTTGTTCTCCTTCTCCTTTTTCAGCCTTTCTTCCCGCTGCCGGATACGCATGAGCTGGACCCTTCTTTGTTGTCGACTCAAAACCACTGGAGATGGAGAGAACAAAGATATGATAATGTGCTGAGAGACAGAGAGAAAGAGAGAGAATAATAGATAAATAAAGAAAGAAATTACATGAGATACAATACAGCTTTCATAGAGAAAAAAAAAAGTAACTGCTTAAGGCAAGAGGAAAGGACAAATTCAAAATCACTGAGACTTACTCAGTGGAGGATTTCTATTTAAAAAAAATACATTTTAGCTTCGAAATGCTGATGGTGAATTATCCCTATGGGGACGGAAAAGGAAACAAAAAAAAAAAGTCTGATTCCTCATTTTCTTCATTCTATTCAGTCAGTTGGCAGATTTTCCTCGCTTCATGTACTTGTAGCCGCTCCAGCTCCTGACATATTATGAGTGGGTGAGTGTATTTATGTCAGTTTCACACCCTCACCGGCAAAGGATGTCCCAAATCCATCCTGTCTGGCTGTCCATTGATTGCACACATGATTATTTTTGGTGTTTGTAGGGCATTTTGTTTAGGCATATGATTTAGTATTCAGAGATCTGTTTCATGTTCATTATGGTAGGGTCAAAATGTTGCCACAAGTAGAAGGACCCCAATGAATCTCATGAAGACGAGATGTACTGTAGGCGTCACAGTGACTGTGTGTGTGCGTGTGTGGAAGTGTTATGAGGTCTGTTTGTTTCTTTGTGTGGGTGGACAGCTAACGAGGCACCATCTGCCAGGGAAACTGCTTAATGATACCCCCTTTTCTTTTCCTCAGCTCACCCCCTCTCAGGCCCCTCTGGCCAAATGCTACTGTGTGTGTGTGTGTGTGTGTGTGCTCTTGTACATCTATCTTTGTGAGGACTAATTTGAGCTTAAAGACCTTGAGATTGAGGACATTTTGGCTGGTACCCACTTCTTCAAAAGGCTGTTTGAGTGTTTAGCTTTAGGTTAGGTTGCAGTTAAGAACTGTAATGGGTAAAGTATAGAAGTACAGAAAAAAAAGAGGGAGCGAGAGAGATACAAGCCAGACATGTGCCAGCTAATTCATTCATGCCCTTGTAGTGCATGTTATTCAATCAGCTGACAGACAGATGATTTTCCTCACTGCTCCACTTGGGTGCCCCAGCTTAGTCGTTGTGCCCCAGTTCACATCCCCATATCCCCACACCACCCTGCTGCCCACCCCCCCCAGTACACCTGCTCCCTCTTTTCTCCTCCACATCATTCCCCATCCTCCTTTCTCTGTCAATACAGTGCTTGTCACCATGAAAGGATGCTTTCAGCCGTTAAAGTCTACAGACAAACTCTGACTGGAGTTCAGCTACAAGTAAAGTTTAAAAAAGAGGAACTCAAGAGGACATTATGGATAGGCTTCTTTAAATGAATCCATAAGTAATACAGTGATGACCTGGTTCTTATCACAGAGTAGCAGGAATTGCATTAATAATCTTTTCCTACAGCTTCCCCCTCATTCATCTTCGAAATCACAGGCCACAGGTCATACTGTATCTACAGCAACCAAGTGCAAAAACATTTTCTCTCTGTTTTTTTTTTTCATTATTATTCATTACTTCCTTATTATCATTATTATATTATTTTTTTCCTTTCTGATTTATCCCTCCTTGTGCAGCGCCCATTAATTTGCAATATCACTTAAAGAAATTATCATTATTTTTTACATAGTGTTCATTCATTGCGTGGTAAAACGTATAATGTGGAGATCTGTATTTGTAGAATTCACTTGTTTGTGTGTGATGGTTTAAAACTGAGGAAGACCAGTACAGTTTTTAATCATGTAGCCATGAGAAAGAATAACTTTTTGCACTTTAACGAAGCAGAGTTCCTCGATTTTAAGGAATATATTCCCTTTCTTGAGGACACTTTTTAGCCTAACAGTGCTTTCTTCATGTCTCTATCCCTTTCTAGGTCTATTTTAGCACTAAAAAGCTTAATCTATCTCTTTATCCATACCCTCTGACTGGAAGCCACAGCAGCCTGCTGTTTAATCCCATTATTTGAGGCCATGAGTGACTTCCTTTTCTCTGTTGTTATTGTATGAGTGAGTAAGTGAGAGACTATGCCCTTGTATATTTCTGTCTCTAGCTCTGCCTGTATGGGTGCATGAGCTGTATGTATTGCATTTGTGTATGGCATTTATGGCACATGTTTGGGTGTTTGTGTGCGATCGTGCCATCTGTGTTGTAGTTGCTTTCAGGACAGATTAAAGCTGTTTCCGTCAATAACACATTCTGCATTCTGCAACACTATAATAATAATAATATAATCTTTATTTATGGAGCACTTTTCAAAATACATGTTACAAAGTGCTTCACAAAGGCAGCAAAATGTCATAAAATCATCAGGTTTTAAAAAGAAAACAGATAAAACAAACAATTTTCTGTATAAGAACCAATTCAATGTAGGAAAAAGCAAGAAAAACGAAAACATTTTTAAAATAAATAAAAGATAGTTCAAAGAAAATTAAAATCAGGAAAGGCTCTCCGATAAAAGTATGTTTTAAGAAGAGACCTAAAGAGAACATTGACTCAGCCGACCTGATTTCCTCAGCAGATCGTTCCAGAGTCTCAGAGCCTTGACTGCAAACGCTCTTTCCCTTTTAGTTTCTAGCCGGGCCTCTGGAACAGATAAAAGACCTCTGCCTGAGGATCTCAAAGTATGTACCAGTGCATACAGTACTAAGAGGTCAGAGATATAGCAGGAAGAGAGGCCATGAAGGGCCTTGAAAGTAATCAGTAAGATCTAAAAATCTATTCTAAAACATATTGGGAGCCAGTCTAAAGAGGCTAAAGCAGGAATGATGTGATCATGTCTCTTGGTTCTGGTTAAAAGCCTGGCGGCTGAGTTCCATACAGTCTGGAGTTGATCAATAGATTTTTGGTTCAGGCAAGTAAAAAGGCTGTTGCAATTATCCAGTCGTGATGAGATAAAGGCATGTAAAATGGTCTCTGTGTCTTTAAAAGTTAAATATATCTGAAATATTTCTAAGATGATAAAAACATGATTGCACAAGCTTTGTGGTGTGCTGCTCAAAACTTAAATTACTATCAAACCACACGCCAAAATTTCTTGCAACAGGCTTGATATGATCCAATCCACTAATGACTGCGCATTCACACACACACACACCGCCCCCATAATGTTCCCTGCCCTCATAATGGTTATAGCAGCAGCTTGTGGTGGCCTCTTTGGAATCGAAAGAAGTCTTATTAAAATTCTGTGTACTAGATGTGGTTAAACTTTAAGTCAAATTCAAAAACAAATAACAGTTTTGCATGGAAGCTGCACATTTATTACACAAATCTGGATTGATTGCATCCTTAATTTGACATTCCCACACACACACACACACACACACACACACACACACACACACACACACACACACACACACAAAGTTCCTTCTGTGTGGGCACTGCAGTAGTCACTGTCATGGGTGATATTTGTGGTACATACTGTGATTGCACTGAGGTTGCACAACATACAATATGTAGGTTAATCTTCTTCAGTAAACTAAACAACAAATTGTGCATTCTCCTTCCCTGCCTAAATTACAGTAAATTCAGATTTTGGCTCCACCAGTGTTCCCCTTGCCTGAAGCTTGTGATCGTGACCTACATTACAGTAAAGCTAGAGCTACTTTGTGAGGTGAGCACCACCTCTCTGCGATCAGCTGTTTCTGAGCATGTCCACCATAGGTTAACAGGTTCCAGGTTGGGGCAGAAGCTGTATCTGTATGTAGCTTTATTTCAGCAGTAACTAACAGGCTGAATTTACATTTGGGTAAACACAATTCATTCTTTATTCATAAGATGTGTATATGTGCATTTTAATGGATTTATTAGCTTTCATGATGTTTGTTATTAAAATCATTCACTCTTTTAGAGACCCAAGTATGAGGTACTGTTTTTCTCACTCTGCAGTGAAGAAGACACTTCTGTTTCTCTGTTGCTCCCTTTAGTTTCAGACATCCTCAATTCCCTCAGGATATTACAATTTTATGGAATTTTCAAGACCTGTTATTCCCATTGTCCAGTAATTGTCCTCCTGTGTGTTCCCACCTTTCCACATCACCTGACCTCCACACTCACCTACACACCTGCTCCCAATTCCCTAATCAGATCCTCAGTAGCCCTATCTTCCATTCTTCCCTGCTACATTGCCTGTAGCTACCTGCCTGAATCCTGTCTCTGCACATGTCTCTACACAACTGCCTCTGATCTGCTACTGATGTTTGGAATTGGAGCTGCCTTTGCCCCCTGCCAGATTTATTTTGTTGTTTGGGCCAACTTTAAGTTACTACGTAAGCCTGTTTCTGACAATAAATTCTAGTGAAATTTCTCCATCCGAACAACTGTGCCTGCAAGCGTCTGCTTTTGAGCTCTGTTGCCTTAACATGAACTACGGCATGTTTTTACATGATAGCTTATTAGTGCAACTATCAACAGTTGAAAAATTAATTGTCTTTCTTTCTACATTTTCTACACAGGAGAGAATGCAACAAAAGGGAAGAGTTTAGTCTAAGGTCAGGCCTGCTGTTGTTTTGCTACTGTTTTTATAGGTATGGTGTATTTACTGAATGAGATGTTGTATGTTTCTGGTTGTTAGTTTAATAAACCATAAAAAAAATCCTGAAAATTTCAAACTACTAAAAATATCTGGGAGTGTGGTTCAGAATACTGACATTGTGCAAGCAATAAATCTGTCTTAGTAATAGCTACATTTTCAAAAATCACAGCTGGTCCCTCTTGCTGAACAAATATGGAAAATTACAGTGCTCCAACCACAACAATATGCGTGCCCTGAGCACGTGTTTGTTTCTGTCAAGCAGCATCACTCACCCTCTGTGTGAGAAAATCCCTCTGCAGTGACTTTCCATTGTATCAGCACACCGAGCAAGGCCAGGACAGGCCACACCCCCATGATGACCCACGTGAACCAGCAGACTGGCTTCTTTGGTGCCACCTGTAATGATGAAAGTTACAATTTCAGTTGAATAATTTCATCCTGATAAAACGCTATCTTCCACAAAACCACCAAATAACTAACTTTCAACTAAACGGTGATACTGAATTTTATTAGTTTCTCAAAAGATCTTTCGAGTTTCCGTCCAAATTCTTGGTATGAAAGTACAACACACAATGAAACATCAGTAAAAATATCAGCTAATCCTTGATTACATTGCTGATGTTTAATGATGATGATGATTGAGATCACTGCTGATGATGGTTTACAGGTGATGAATTAATGACATGGCAGCTATAAATAGAAACAGATGTGTACGTAATGGACAGCTGTTGTAGCACTGATGGAGGACCTTGCAGATGCAAACACTGTTTGTTTCATTGACACATGAAAAAATGCACATTTCTGGGTTTGTGCATACACACACTTTTAGTCATAAATCTACATTACTATGAGTTTTTCTGGCCCCAGGTGTAGATTGTACCGACGTAGACTGTACCCTTCGTGGATAAAGTTGTAAACATAAACTGTGGGCGTTAACGTGGGAACCCTAGCATGCTGACAACAGCAGGCCACAAAGTTTTTATACATTTTACAGCATTTTATAGAAATGTTACTGTCATCAAACTCTCCTTGCACTCACTGCAGACAAGCAGCATCCTTTCTCCTCTGCTGCTGGTGTTATTTCACCATGTAGTTATATATATTAAAAAATAACATTACGATCAATATTTTCTGAATGAGAGGTCGACCCCTGCCACTCTCTCAAACTAGCTGGATACTTTCCAGTGTCCAGCTAGTTGGAGTCACATAGACACACATAGACGTACAACGGGACACTAAATCCAGTTTGACTGCACCACCTAATTAAATAGCAATTTGGGTACTTTCTTGGGTGATATAACAATATACATAATGAGATGCTCCCAAGTTGTCTAAATATCACTGGCATTACCTTTTTTTTTTTTTTTTTTTTAAAATCTCTGGTGGTAATATACAAGCCTATTGCTGTCAATTTTGCAAATTGGTTTGCAGGACTGCTTTATGATCATATTGGATATGGATTTTGGATAAGATATAGATAAAATTTTAGCATCAATGTGATAGATCTTGATTTGTCAGTTATTTAATTTACTGGATTAGCCCAAAACAAGCATTCCCATCTGGCTACTCTATCTTTATATTTATATCTATCTATACATGTTTTTTTCTGTTGAATTTCCAGAAAATATACTGTATTCCTACATACCACTATGATAAAATAACATATACCATAATAGAAGATTTTATCCATAGCCAGCACCCTTACCTCACCCACACACTTATCAAAGACCTCCCTGATCTCAGATAAACAGCCAAATCAACTACTGACCCACTTCCTCTCACTTCCATCCTACACTCTAAGCTTCTAGCAGGTTTTGTAGACAGTGCACCAAGGCAAGGTGTTTAAAATCACTGGTATTGACCACTCTATAAAGTGGTCTATATCAAAGATTTTATCTGTCAGTCTGTCTTTCTGTCTGTCTGTCTCTCTCTCTCTCTCTCTCTCTCTCTCTGCCTTACGCATGCATGCACACATGCACACACACACAGACACACACACACACATGCACACACACACAGACACGGACCAAGGCTCAACAGCTCAACAGTGAAACAACAACAGCTCAATAATGAAATCCAGGGACACAGAGATTATGTTTGATGGACACACATGCAGCGAGTGTACACATCACCACCCTCAAACATAAAGAACACACACACACACACATGCAAACACTTCCTTACCTAGAAAAAACATACATCAAGCTCACATCAAATAAACTAATAGCATTTCTTTTTCTCCATCTCTGCCACTAACAATTTACACAGAAGCACACAAACAAACACACAGACCTTGAGTCTCTCATAGACGTAGTGCACCAAAGCAAACAGCTCTATAAAGTAATCCACAGTGACGGTGATGATGGCAGAGCCGAAGGTGGCGGTAGATAGGGTGACAAAGCAGCGCTGCCACTGAAGAGTGAGGACGGCAAACAGGGTCCCAGAACCCAGAAGAATACCCAGAGGAACCCACACTGTTCTGGGGTGGTAAAACTCCTCCATGACCTTGGAGAGAGAGAGACGAAGGGGAGGTTTAGGGGTAATATTACTTTAACTTCGCTAAAATGTCATTTTTATGGTATGTTTCCGCTGGTTTATATGCTTTGCTCTAGCAATGCCACCATTCCTGTGGTGGTTAGGCACATTTACACCGACAGTGAAAGCATCAGCCAGCCAGTTGGGTATTACTTTGGCTTAGGAATATAAAAACATTGATGTACAGTACTGTTTTTGTCCGACCTCTTGCTATGTAATAACTAAACTCAGTCAGCATTACTTGGTGATTGTACATCAACAAACTTGCAACATTTTTTTAAGAGTATTTTAGATTGTAATCTTTCTTTCATGGACATTTTATGACTTTAATTTCCACATGGGTTCTACAGGATCTCCAGGACATATTTCTTACCAAAATCAGTTAATGTGTAAGATCTTTTACATAAGTTACAGTGTTATAGCGTAGATTTACCAGTGAGATGCCACTGCAGTAAAGCAGTTTGTTTACTTCAAGCTGCAACCAGAATTAGTCTAAAGAAACTTTCTAGTGTGACTGGGCCTTTAGAGCAAGAAGGCCTTCCTGTGATAATAGTGAAATGCTTTGCTCATAAATATGCATGAACATATAGAGATTCAGGCATATCTACAGCATTACATGTGTAGTTTTATCATTTATCTTAAGGAGCCTGTTGCATGTAGTGTCTTTGAGATTCTGTATACAAATGTAAAAAATCTACAATTTAAATTGCGCAATTAAATGTGTCTCCTCACCACCAGTGAAGCCACTCCAACCAGCAGTCCCAGCAGCAGGCCCACCATAAACAGTCCTACACTGCGAACCAACATGGTCACCAGGCCACACAAGGTCCCGATGCCCAGGCCGATGCCGACTGATGCCTCTACGCTCAGCTGAGTGTCCATCACCCTCTCCTTGTAGCACAGCATGAAGATGACCACAGAGCCAAACATGAGGCCTGTGAGGAACAACACGGCCTTGAAGCATCGATAACCTGGAGGAGAGAGAGGAAACAGGTCGTTATGAGGCACGAGCAAGCACAAGCATACAAACACTGACACCACTGTACCTGAGTGAACACATAGATGCACCTGTTCAATCAAAATCAAATCAAATACAAGTTGAGAACAACATGAAACAACAAACAACGACAAGGTGCTTATAAGAAGGCGCTTGTACAAGACGTGACGTGGTGTTGGCAGCCTGAAATAGGCACACACACACACACACACACACACACACACACACACAATAAACAATGCAATCCACACAGAAAGACAGAAAAAAATGAGTATGCACACATACACAGCATTAACGTCTTTCTTAAACACTTGAATGATATATTGGGATCAATATAGCTCAACACCATCATTAACCATCATTAACCATCATCAGACATACCAACACTAATTTACTGTACAACAACCATAACAAAGCCAACAGAGAGAATACAGAGGAATTTATGTACTTCTAAAGTGTTTATACAACTAACTGTTCAATCATTGTTTATAAAGCATCCCCGATCTGTAATAACCTAAGAAATAAGATTACTTCTTTGCACTTCTTTCTATCTACCTCTTTGAAAGATCTGACCAATGAACACTAAAACAGAACAGAACATCTCAAACAAAAAACATTAACTAACTTATCAAATCCATCTACAGACTGGATTGATGGTTATATGACTGTAGCAACTAAAAAAGCTACCAAATTACAAATTACTAATTACTAATACTAATTACTGGTCTAAAAAGAATTAATATCTATGTATTGACCAGTAATACCGCCATAAGTTACAATTTATAAACCTTATCATGCTTCCATTCTGCAGTTTTCTCAGTTCAAGCTGCTGATTACACATAGATTGCTTTGTGGCTTTGTGTAAAATTATTGAAAATAAAAGGGTGTTATCATATTTAAAAAGAAAAGATCATTATATTATATGGAGGAAGCGTAATGAACGGGCGAAACAATGAACAGCCAGCTTCCTGTGGTGGGTAAGGGAGCAGTTTGTATACACAGACGGATACATTTCCTAATTGGAAGATGATGGAAAGAGCAGATAGACTGTATCTATAAAGCTTTATAAAACTGTTTTATGATATGATAATCACCATATTACAAAAGGTCATTCACATTCATTAGTCAACAGGCTTGCTGAATAGAGTGTCTGCTCTCTGTCTAATTTCCTTTCCATTCCCTTTTACCATCATCTTTTCCCTCCTATCCTTCTTGGCTTTCTCTCTTTTTCTCTCTCATGAAGTATTTCCTTTTTTATTGCCATAAAAACAGAAAGACAGACTCTGAAGCATTAAAAGCTCAAATTATAATCAGTTTAAACCACCTTGGCCCTTGCTTCTGTGTTTATTAATGTGTGCATCTCCCTTTATTTTCTCTCTGTATCTCCTTTCTTTGACTGGACTCTGTCTCGAGGGGAACCAACATCAGATTGTTATCTCTGTGTAATCAGGCATTGCACAGCTGAGCCAAACAATATTCTTCCTCTCATCCAAACCGTCGTCCCTGCTCCTCCCTCGTGACCATACCTCATTTATTTGATACACTTCTTCTAGCTTTTTTTATCCCCTTACACTCAGTGCTGTGTTTTTTATTTGTGTTTTTATCCTTCAGCCACCGCACCCTTAAATAAAAGAGTGGGGTGAAAGCCACTGTATCCTTCACGGCTGCTTGTTCTTTTTATAACAGAATGCGTGAATGAATACAAGTCTGACATGGGATAACCAGAGCATTAAAACTAAGCCACCTTAACATTTGTTTGGTCATGAATTCCCAACATTATTCTTCCATATCATAATCTTCATCAATCAATGAATACATTTTGACTCCTTGACTGCTCCTAGATTCTGGTTCATCCTTTCCTTACATCTTCTTTGTCCCTGTCTTTCTCCCTTCTCCCTTTCTCAGTCCTTTAACTCCCCCATTGTTCCACCGCTCTCCTCTTCAGCTTATCCCTCCTACTGCCTCTTTTGTTCCTCCTTGCTTCCCTTACTTTCCCCCCCAGTCATCAAACCCTCCATCCCATCTGTTCACCTCAGCTTGTCCAGCTCTTGTCTCCCCTATTCCCTCCTCTCTTTTTCCTCCTATTGTCTCATCCATCATGCTCCTGTAACATCACTTATCATTTCTGCTGCAACATTGTATTTCTGGATCAAATACATACTCTACTGTGGCAATAGGCATCTATCAGCAGTGAAAGGTAATTTTCCTGCTAATAACCACTGCAAATGTCTTTCTTTTCATATCATTCAAATGTGACTGCGGGTGTTCTGTGCAACTTCAACAAAATACATTGCCCCTCATTTGCCGAACAGTGATTTTGTTTGGTTACAGAGCAGGATCTGGCACTGAGGGTGAAAATGCTGTCATTGCAGCTGAAATATCAGCTTGTCTAGTTAGGTGAGAAAGGCACCTAAATACAGTATTCCTTTGCAGTCCAACTGCCTTCAATAAAATACTAAAGCGTATGCATACAGGCTCCCTGAGCTCTGCAGGAAGAGAGGAGCACATTTGACAGTTCACACAAACATTTTATACTTTTAGCCTCTAGCAAAACACAACCATCAACACAAGCACCTTGTGTGCAGTCACACTTTTCTGTCTGCAAACACCTGTTTCCTGTAAGATAATCAATAACAATTCCATATATAGAGTCATGCCTGTCTTGTACAGCTTACAGTTCTTGCATTTAGTTCCCATTTTCCAACGATCACGTCTTAGAATCGGGGTCACCATGTACCATGCACTTGAGATACAGTTTTCTATTTCTTCTTTCCTAACAGACGAGACGCTCATTTCATCTACACGAACAAGGTGCGAGACATCTCGGCGAGACATCACAATGTGGTTACAGCATATAAGAGGTCATAGATAAGGTCAAGAGTGCATCGTGTTCTTTTAAAGGCAAACTTGATCAGTTGAATACACTGGATTAATGATCCTCAAAGCATTAATACAATAATATAGTCATTTCTTCAACAGTACTTCTATGACCTCTAACTTCTAATGTCATTTTTTTCCTCCACAATGCACTTCTTTATCTTCTCTCATTCTTGGAGTATGCTATCAAATACAACAGATGGCAAAGGACTGAGCTGAAACATTTGAGGTGAAATGATGCCATTCTGTATTTGATATCTTGTTACTGTACATGATGTTTTGCTTTTTATTTTTTGGCAGCAAGTATAAAACAATCTTTTTTGGTGCTTGCCTTTTTTGACATGTGCAGACTTGCAGAGCTGGTGTTGATTGCTGTGCACACGCAGAACATAAAATGCTTACATGATGACATTTATGTTTCTAAATGCATACTGCCAACATAAGCTGAAGCTGATAAGTACATTGTAAGTGGGATACAATATGATCTTTCCTCTGATGCCACCCTGAGACCGAATGTTATATTTTCTGCCCCACTAGTGGTGAGGACCATTGCAAAGAACAGCTATTTTAACGTCTGGTGTCTGCTGTGCACTGCACTCTTGGGGCCACTAGACATTTTGGTCTTGATACATGCTGTGAACTTTGTAAAATAAAGTTGTGGGGTAGCCTGTTTGTAATGCAGGCTGATGCTCTACTGTGACATATAGTGAATATTTAATGCCGTCTGTACACTTCACTGAATCTTTCTGTGTATTTGTATGCTGCACATCTGCAGAGGGAGCTTCAACATACATCAATATTCACTCAACAACAGCAAAGGGGTTTCTGTTTTCCCAAAATTCAGCTTTTATATATTTTGTACACAACACAAGAATGTCTATAACACCATGGTGAGTCTCTCAAGAGATTTCTGGGAGTTTGTTTGTAATTTTGCATATTTTACTAAATAGAACTGTATTGTTTTGTTCATTTTATTTGACCTTATTATAATTGAGCATTGTCTTTTGTCATTTGTATTACTGGCATTAGGAATTTGCATTCCTGTACAGATCAAGAAAATTTGTATGGGGGCCTGTATATTGTGTAAAACCAAATCTCTAATAGTATTTGTAGCAGCTCAACATTTCCTGCCCCTCCATGCCATTCTCCTGTCCAGTAAAGGACAGGAGGTTTTGTGTGCCAGCTGCCCGACAGCTCTTAAGAAACACAAGATGAAAATCTCTGACTTTGCCACTTGAACTGCTACTACTACAAGCTGTAAGTAAAAAATTATACATACCCATGAGCCAACCTAAGGCGATACACAGCAATAAATTGTAATTCTGTACAGAAATGCATGAAAGTTTCTGAATGCAATGTCATAATCGGAGCACTTTTATGCAACTTTGCTACTCCACCTTTCGGTGTAGAATGAATTTTTAATTTATCTTATTATGTTACAACATTAACAAAAAAAAGCGTGAAACAATTATGGCAGATCTTTCTAAGTATTTATTGATTACTTTTTCCTGTAATGACTTTATATCCAAACTCATTAGCCCTTAATTGTTATGATGCAATTAAATCCAGTCACTCTCTGGGTACAAAACTAAGGACTTTATATATGTATGGACTCATGCATACAGTTTCATTCCAGGCTCAGAGGAATACAAAAAAAAAAAAAAGAAAAAAGAACACGACAGGGGGTCCACTGCCAGTCTGGGCTGGTATTTTTGATTTCGAGTAGAACCATGTGCTTCCCTTTTCTCTGAGCAGTGCTGCTGCAGCATTTAGTTGAAAGAAACAAGCAGCAGAGGATATCATGTTTCTCTTTTTCCTTTAAAAGACAGCGGGCAGTTGATTCTTTGGTATGTCTTATGATGATAGCAATTTGGGGCAGGGTGTAGAGAAATGGAGATTCACTAATTTGACAGGATTTCATTCTGAGAAAACATGTCAAACCCAAACTCCTTCTTCTGTGCAAAAATGTATTTAAAAGTTTATCTGAAGCTAATATGAACCTGATCTGTTGTTTAAAGACAGATTTGATAAAATGTGAAACTATCCCTTAACTCACTTTGAAGTAAAGTGAGCGCTGCACAGTATGTTATTGGCTTGCCTGCCAAACACAAGAGAATTAAATTCTGTACTGTTTTAAATCAATAATATAATCACCAACAGAGCAGAATGACAAATGTGCTTTTGTAAAAGAGTTGTTTATGTTGCCTGCTTTTATATGAAAATCCTGTAGTTAAAACATCATAATAGATATTGGGGATGATGTGTATACATTATGACATTATTCTGTTATGTTAAAGGTTTACATACAAAAGCATCATGATTGTTACACAAGAACAGGAAATATTAGTCGCTGTAGGTATTTAAAACAGGACTAGGACAAAAAGACAAGCAGGTCACACTGTGACGCCAGTAGCAGAGCAGCTGCATTACACTTAACTGGTGGTAATTAGCTCTTTCCTGCAGATAATGACAACACTGCACATTGTATTATTAACACATGACCCAGACACCAGATTCTGAAATACACTGGAACACAATTTCAAGCAAATCATATTTTCCAGTGATTCCATTTAATGTGTGCAAACTGTTTAGATACATTTGAGTAAGTACCATCTTGTGAGCAAAACTTTGACTACATCATCACTTACCAAAGAAGCAGTAGATGATCCCAAAGAGGCAGCACATGGAGCAAACCACTGAGGGCACAATCTCATACCTCCTTTCAATCTCCTGGTCACACCTCAGCCCCACCTCAGCCAAACCCAGCAGCCGGCTTGTGGAAGCCATGTTGACTGAAGTGAAGGCGGCCAACGTTTAGGGGAAGAGAGGAGGGCTGGGGTGAGAGGTGGAGGGGTTGTGTAGGGATTACTGAATCAGTGGACCTCACCCATTGAGATGTGTCTACCTGCAAATGGACAGAGAAGATACAAAGAGTGATGGAGAGAGAGGGCAGGAGATGGAATGAACGAGAGAAAGAAAAAAGAGAGGAGAGAGTGATTATTGATTGCTCATTTTAAGTACTCAGCTGTGAGTGCTGACAGTGCAGTAAGCATGCTCTATAATTATGATAACAGAAACATCTCAGCACAGCCACTCTCACAACTACCATCACAGATGAAATGACTGCATAACAGAAAAAATTCAATTCAGCCACAATCATTCACATGGATATACAGGAAAGAGGTTGCAACAAATTGTTGCCAACAGTTTGGAAATATTTGACCAGTAGCGGAAAATCTGCAGCACACACATAAAGGTTGCCATGGAAAGACCAAGAGAATTAATTTGCATAAATTTGCATGTTTTGGGAAATTTATAACAAGGCAAGGCTGCTTGTGACCCTTGTATTTGTTCCTCAAAGCTAAGGATTTTTTTTTACGAAGGATAAAGAAAACAAACCCTTAAATGTGTGCATCTCAACTAACTCACTCAGGAAATACTCACTGCTGTTATGTCATAACTTTATATGGTACAAAGTAGTGCTGCAGTATTGACCATGTATAGTGTTTCACTATTGTTTGAACATGCAGGATAAACATTACACACACCCAGGAAAAGAAATAGTAGAGTATTATTGATTGTTCAAGCTGCAAATACTGAATGTAGCTTCTGCTGGTGCATTTAGTGCAATGTATGCAGTATATGTGTTTTGGATTAATAAGACTTCACAATCAGATTAACTGCAACATAATAAAGCAAAAACTAAAATGTTATAAGGTCTTACAATATGAATAACGATTTTTGGTGAGGATGCCTTGAGAATATAACTGAATATAACTGAGACAAAGGAGTTAACAGTTCTCAAAGATCACAGTGCAGTATAGCATTTACAATGTAAAACAGATACTGCTGACATTTATGCACAAGTGTAAAAGCAAGATAGCGAGTTAAAAACACAAACAACTAAACAACAGCCTATTTTGGCTTTTAGTATTATGGGAAGTCAGGAAGAAAAAATGTTTAGTTCTACAAAGGCAATATGCAGGTGAAATCTTGCACAGGATGTACAGGATATTTCCTCCATTTGGGGTGAAAAGGGCAAAACTTGATAAGACAAGGGCGTCTGCAACAGAGACATCTTACATATTAGGAAGAACAAATCAAAACCTTGACTGCAGTGTGTGAATTTTACACAAAAACAAAGTATTGATCGTCTCAAACACAGTATTCATGTAAAAACACTGCACTAGTAATTTAGTGTGTTTACCTACTGCTTATAATTAGACTCTATTGATTATATTTAATTGACTTCAATTACTAAAGTTCCCATAGGGTAACTTTGGCTATTAAATTACTGAATTAATTTCTTGTACCCACTGTATAACATGTATTATAACCTTTTATCTAGTGAGACGTGTGGCTGTACTGAGATGTACTGTTCTATATAATGTAGCCCAGTAATTCTTAACCTGATCAGGTAATATTAGGAGTGTGGTGTCAACTGCAGGCATGCAGCTCAGGAGATTCCAAACCTTTACTTTTTCTGATGGGTTAATGGTATTTTTTTTTTCTGTCAGGATGAAAATGTGCCTGAGGCTTCCCATTTTGATCCTTTTTTGTTGGATTTCTGCCATCGCCTAATAAAAGTGATCAAAGTCAGCTGTGTTTCACATATTTTGTCTGAAGATAGCTGAGGGCAAATTCCGTCAATCACCCTATCCCACTCTAGATTACACAGGGACTTTGTAAGTAAGTAAAATAAGTAAGTAAAACAGCAAGTAAGTACAACAATCAGCATTAAATTCTAAAAGCTTTTTGAGTAAATTGTGCACGAAAACCCATACAGTTGCAGTGCAATATGTGCGATTCAAGGATCGTAGACTCATGCTGTTCACCATACACCCACACACAGCAACACACTCATTCAGACACTAAATCCCAACAGTTTAATTTCCAGTTGAGACAGGAATTAAGACTTACTAAGCCTATAGACTCATTCCACAGTAAACACCTTTAAATAGAAGCATCCTTTAAGTGGCATAAATGGCAGTTTTTGACTGCATCATGATTATTTAATGACAAATGTAAAAGGTACCACATCTTTTATGCAGCTGTAGTGTTGCTCTCTGTATCCACCATGACATCTCTTTCAAAGACACTTTAATGAATGAAAAGGTGTGACTCCTTTTCCACTGTTTCCATTAGCCATGTAGCTTCTCTCTGGACCTCTTCTCATCTCTTTTCTCCGCACGATCTGTTGGACAAAACCCCCCAACTTCAGAGAGAGAGTTTGTTCCTTCTGGATCAACAGTGGGTTAATCTTAAGAGTGAGGGTTTAACTTGTAATAATTGCAGTCTGTCATGCATATCTTTTGCACTTCTCCCACAGTAGTTTTGTACTGTACAGTAAAAACTAACAGATAAAAAAGGAAAAAAATGGACAAATGATTACTTTCCCGACATCAGCAATTTTTAACAGCAATCAGGGATCAAAACATGACATTTTTCAAACCCTTTTGAGTAGCCTAAGTAGTTGTTGTATGTAGTGATTTTATAACTTCTCCACTGCTGCATCTTTAGCTTTAATCTGAATTGACTTTAGAGTATCGAACAATTGTACATTGGACAAAGTATAGTAGTGCTAACCCTGAAGCATATCAACTTCTTCTACAATGCACTCAAACCTACAGTCTCTGTGGGTTACAGATCACATGTTAAATTTGAAGTTTTGTTACTGTGGATCCATTACGGTCATCTTTCGAGAGTCACTGCACTTGTCATATCAGAGTACTGACTGACACGCTCTCTATCTGTCCCCCATTCAACCTCTCCTGTGCTTACTCTTCCACAGACATACACACAAATGTACAAACTGTACACTTGCACCTGCCTGGGAAGGGAAGTAACCTCTTGTTACTCTGTATTGACTTAGTAGGTGCACTGTAGTGCACACACAAACACAAACACACACAATTGTGATTTTTTTTAGCAATACAGCACCTCTGGAGTCGTGTACGCTCAAACTCAAAAATGGATTTTTTCAGTATGACATGAAAAAAAGAAATTTAAAAAAATAAACTGCAGAGCAGATTTCAATTCGAGCAGCAGCTTTAATGGTAGCAAAAAAGCAAACCATCAGCATTACAACACACTCAATATGCTCTCATTTGGAAGAATATCACTAATGATGGGCACACAAGATCACTCAAGGTCTAACTGCATTCATTCAGAATGATTCATTGTTTACAATGATAAAAGTTTAGAAAGTGACGAGTCAAGTGAAGTGAAAAAATCTAATGGAAGACAAAGCACAATATGAATGGGTGCTAATATCTAATGGTCCAATGTCTCAATAATTAACTGCTCAAAATTTCGCCTGTAATTAAGGCATCTAAATGTCATACTGTGATTAAGCCATAGTCACACTATCTTTCATTAGATCCATTCCTGTGTCAGCAACACCCACCTGAGTCTTTGCCCCATGGGCTCCCCTGTCACTACTAATATGGAATTAAAAGCATTAGCATAGCTTAACATGAACTATAAGCTAGTATTAAATATTTTAATTATATGGTGTAAGCAATGCTCCCTGTGGGAGACATCGGAGTGTGTGACTCAGAGCTAAAAGGAAGCTGATTAGCATTAATAGAATATCTAAAGACAGCAGTCTTCAGTGGCAACCATGTTAGCTCTTTAACCTGTACTATATGGCCAATAATAATAATAATAAAATAATATCAACTATAGGATAAAGTGATACAACATATCCTGAAGTCAAATCCTCAGAGTTACAGTAGGTACAGTCCAACTACAGCAGAGTAGATACTTATTGACAGGAGAAACTCAGCTGCTTGGTTGTTTAAGCAGCAGCCATACACACCATGTCATCAATGCTGCCCTGCAGACTTGTGATACCATCATAAGTGATTTTCATTTTAAATTGGTGCAGATAAGGTGATACGGTCAAACTTTATCTACACTAAATGGCTACGGTGAGTAAAGTTGAAGGAAAACTTCTGGAAACAACTTCATAACCTGTGTAGGCATCATCAAAAACCCAATAAAACTGCAATAAAATTAAGGTTATTTTTATACACTAAGTAGAAAATATCAGATCATAGAATACGTACCTCCGCCAAGGCTGCACAAGGCTCTCCTACATTTCTTTATTTCAACTAGGAATGTTTAGAAATGTTCAGTCTGCTTTTGGATCCATATTTATTTACATACAGTGATGTATAGACACTCATGGGATATGTGTGCCAGAATGGTTTCATTTTGGTAAGTGCAGTTGTTCACGAGAAAAGAGCATAAATTATGAAAAATGCTCACTGTTGCAAGTTCAACAAATCTTTTTAAAAATCCTACACCCAGCAGCATCCATCCATCCACTTTTACACAAACCTGCATCCGTTTGCATTCCCTATAGAGAGGTTCAAAAACCTGAAAAGTAACTGGAGGATTTTAAATATATAATTGTCTTGGAAAACAAATTTTGTAGACTGCAGCTAAGTTACACCACAGGCACCCTGACTCAGGGGGAAGATCTATCTGAGAGTGCATGACAAGCGAATAACAGGGATAGAAGAAAGAATAAAGAAAAAATGAAAATGTGCTTTAGGACATTCTGAGTCACAACAGCTTTATAAAATTCGGTGCTTCTCAAGGCATTGTGGGGTAGAAAATGGCACAAGACTGACCAGCAATGCAAGAACATGTAGGGAAGTTGACGTTTTTCAAAACCTTTACTTTATTTACTTTACTTTGTCACTAAAAAAATTAATTTGTTGACTCTGAAAGTCAGTGTTTAATAGAACTGCCACAGAACAAAAAGGTAAATGATGCCTCTCAAGAACAGCACCAATTATTTCCATCCAGCTTAATCAAATAAACTATAGCAGTCATCCTCTGTTTACGCCACATGACTGTTAAAGCTGAATGTCAATTTAACTTTGTGAGATTTTTGTCAATGTGGTGACTTGACAAGACCTCTGCTAACAATTAGAGATTAAATTATTAGAAAACAGCCACCCATAAGGTCAGAGCAAGGAAGACGAAAAAGCAACGTATTATGCAACAATGTCACGTCCTGTCTGTTGCTATAACAACCAGCAGCGGCACAAGGACCCTGCAAATGGAAAGGGAGCTCGTCTCCAAGGGAATCTGCACGCTAAAAGCCGATCCGTGATGGTTTCTTTGAGGCCCCTAGCAGCAAACTGTCCTGACCTCTGATCCTACGCAGCTAGGGCCTCTTTATAATTCATGTAAGGGTATCTAGTGAACCAAATCATTCCGCTGCATTAGAGTGAGTCTATTATGACCTAAAACAGTCCCATTCTTGACATTTAAGAATTTTGTAAGTACAACAGTGTGACTGGTGTGGCTTTGAAAAGTTCACAGTGCTTAACAGACACAGACAATGCAAGTACAAACATCCTGTTGTCCTGTTGTTGGCTAAGATTTAACAACATTAACAAGATTTAACGATTTAGTTGTATCCTGTTGGCCTAAACCTTGGAAAAAACGGTTCTAATGGATCTACAGTGAGGTTTTAGGTGTACAAAACAATTATAGCCATATGGAGAGCAAAACATTTACAACCTTATCACAATTAACAGTAATGATTTGCACTTGAGGTCATCAGAACAGGAGACTTAGCCTCAGATGTGCTGTGTGCTCATTTTTGTGTGTGTGACTGATGCCTACTACCCTTTCAAGAGCAGCCAAAATCATCATGGGATTATAGGAGTGTGCTCAAAACATGCGGGGGAAGACGTCACACCATAAATTAATATCAAACGCAGGGAGCAGTTCTGTATCACTGCTTGTTTTTTTCTGTGCGATGAACAGCAATGATGCACCTACAGGTTACAGTTCGGTGCAGAAAGATTATTTCTTCACTGTGGCACTATGTTCCCATAGAAACTGAACTTTTGATCTATCTATTACAGTGCCTTTTCATAAAATGTGTGTTGGTGTTGGCATATGTGATAACATTACTACATGCTTTTACACTGTATTTGTCTAAGGTTAGGTAAGATAATGAAGGAATCATATTGTAGCAACACAGGTTATATTTTTCCACTGCACTGAAAAGCCTGGAAAGACTTCATTTTCTGGAAGTTTTGCTTGAGAGCCTCAGTATGTAAACTCTGCAGTGACACCAACATCCAAAATGCTGTTTTGCAGAATTGCTTTTCCTCCCAGCTGACAAACAAAAGAGCACTGAATCACACCACAGCACCTCTGACACCAATCATAGTTCATATGATGATTAGCTCAGCCATATCGTTGCTTGCACGCCTCTGTCAGCTCGACAGGCCAATAATGGTTACATATCAAAATTGCTGGCAGTGTAATAACCTCTCTGTGAGATGATGTGCTCTCTGTCGGAGTTTTGCTTCTGTTCCTCTCCACTCCACATCAGTAGACAGTCTGAGGTCACAGATCAAATCTGAAAACTGCTAACTCTGTAGTAACGGTTTTATAATTTATTCTGTTGTATGCCAGCTGGCCTTGAAACTGTATTTGCCATTCAGTGTGGTGTTGACTTCACCATCACCTGTACTAGTACAGGTCTTTAAATCTTTGATAAACAATCTATATCTACTTTAAAATACCCTGACCTTACA
Organism: Thunnus maccoyii; assembly: GCF_910596095.1. Taxonomy (NCBI): domain Eukaryota; kingdom Metazoa; phylum Chordata; class Actinopteri; order Scombriformes; family Scombridae; genus Thunnus; species Thunnus maccoyii. The sequence goes on from NC_056543.1 coordinate 15,349,152, forward strand.
ACTGATATAACTGTTTATATTATGAGATGAATGACTATGAATTAATATCTCTATGCATAAACATTCGAGCTTGTATTTGCACACTAGATTAACATTCTAATTTCAAACGCAAGCTGAAAAATATTAAGTAAATATAAAATTGACAGAATGAAGTCTTCTCCACCTTAAAGTTTACAGCTTTTCTTCTACAAACCTGCTGCTAGATAAATTGTATTTTCTCTATTCTCTATTGATATTGGCAAACTGACAGTGGGTGAAAAGGGTTCGAAAGTGTTTGTGTCTGTGTGTGTCTCTAGGTGTGTGTGTGTGTGTGTGTGTATGTGTGTTGGCATGAATATTTCAGAGGCTCCACACTGAGCGGTGGCGACAGAGCATCACCAGAACGAGGACACACTGCTCTCCAGGGTGGGGATTGGAAGGGTTGGACGGAGGGAGGGATGGAGACAGAAAGAAAGAGAAAGACTCAATATGCACACACCAAATTTCACATAATTAGAAATTCTCTGCAGGTTATAAGAACGCAACTGTGAACCTCTTTCCTGTCTTCCAAAGTGTGTCTGCAGGGTACAACAAAGTTGAAATGAATGTTTCCCCAAAGACAGTGAGTCTAACATGACAGAAATCAAAAGACAGTATAGATTTTTCCTTCTGGCAACTTGCGGTCAGCTTCCTGTATTTTCAGTGTTTGCGCGGTACAGCATCATCCTCAACAAAGCCAGCCCTCAGGTCAATTCTAGTTCCTGCGCAGAAGAAACATGACAATACGACAGAACTAATGAGAAGTCGGGTACCTGGAGGCTACCGTTCACTCAGTAGAAGGACACATTTTATTATTAGGACTGTATATTGAGCAAGAAGGTCAGTTTGAAAGTGCTTATTTTTTATCGGCATTACAAAAGCAACTCGGTAGCACCTAATTTTAAAACCACCTGACTGAAATTCTTATGAAACTCCAACAAAAGAAATCAAAGCTCAGCTTTTGTTTTTGGCATTAAAAAATATTCACATTTTTGCAGCAGTTTGTCTTTCCAGAGAGAATGGCGTCATTACTCTGGATAATAAACAGACCTTCCTGTGCACAGTTTTCACCGGAATGCCTTTCTGCTGAGATGAAAACTTCTGACAATGTGTTCTGCACATTATCCATTGTAACAGGACACAGTTTATGGAAACTGATATATTCCTGATATATTTCCTGACGTAGTTTTTTAGTCCTGTGGGTATTACAAACAAAAATCCATTCATCACTATTGTATAAGGGCAGAAGCAGATATCTTGGATATCACAAAACAAGGACAGTTAAAACCAAAACTCTCTGCATGGCAACATGACTAGAGGTAAGAAAGTTTTTGGTAATTAGGGTGAACCTTAGAAGTAAAAACTGAATCACTATCACTCGAGGCAGAACGTGTTGATAGCAACCCTTCTATGATGTTTAAATGGACAACTGTCTCCTCTAACACTGGTATGAAGTGGCGATATTGATTTGTATTATTATATTGATTGATATGTACCTAGGTGTACTAAGCGCATCCAAACAGACCAAATATCAGATTATGGTAACTAATTTTACAATACTTTTTGTGTACTTTTGATGAACTGCATGAAGATACAATACAGTACAACCAATGGGAGAAGAGGTCAGTTGGTCATAGTTCAGTAGGCCAAAGCAGGATGGAGATTTTGCCAGCTGGTTAACTAAGGTGAAATGTTTTAGAGGTAAACCCTCCTAATACCACTAAAGCTATTACTGAGATATTCAGCCTGTTGAGCTGGTCAGGTTAACAGGATACAACAGACCATCACTAGGTAATACGGAGAGCAACATTTTCTCCTTTGAATTACTATTTCACAACCGCAAAATTATGTTTTAGGGGAAAGACATCTTGATAATTCTTCAGTATGTCAGACTGATATCAGTATGTCAGGCTGATATTGAATTTGCCAGTATGAGACAAAGGACATGAACACTTAGATTCCAGTGTTGATGGCAAACACTTACATACCCAACCACCACCCCAACCTCCACACACTTTAGGAACTTCCAACTACTTTCTTCATCAGCAAACCTTCTTTCATACTTTCTTCAAACATTGCTAACGAACATAACATTGCTAGTGCGCAACAGTTGATTAAAATCATTATCTGAATTTCCATGTGGCAGTATTATTTGACTCCCCGATTGTGCCTCTGTGCAGATATAAATCAGACTTCCTCGCTGTCTGTTTGGCTTTATATTGTGTCTTTTTGACCGTCCGTGGGTTCATTCTTCTGTGTCTATGGAGTCATATCCAAAGAAGATTTAGGATTGTGATTGTCCTGTTCAATAAATCAATGATATCTATTGTTAGAAAGGCTAGAATGATGGGACTGAAACAGGACTATGGGAACAGGAAGTTAGGAATTTATCATAGTAGTTCTTATAGTACCTGCGTAATAATTGTAATATCTGATTCCAATCATTATATGGATATTGAGACAATCATTCATGGTTACTATCTGTCAGCAACTTTGCTCATCTGTTGTTTCCGGTTTAAAGAAAGAGAGAGGGAGAGCATTCATGTGCATGTGACAGTGAGTAACAGTGTTGCTGATGTCATGATTACTAACAGGATGACTGTGTTTCCATGTAGCCCATCTGTCACAGAGGAGACTACTAGTGTGTGTATTTGTGTGTGCGTGTGTGTGTGTGTTGTGAGAGAAGGATATTGTTGTGAAAGCAGAAAGAGACTTAGAGAGGTAGAATCTGCTTAGGAGTTAAGACAAATCTGACAACAAAGAAATATTGCAAAACGGTACAATCTAACATATGTTCTCATGCAATTGTAATACGGAATACAGATTAATTCACAGTGCAAAAACTGCTATTCCGCAGACCACTGACATGTAAAATAAAGTCATCTAGGCTTATAATGTGACAGTGTGAATGTACAGTATAGCTCTATAGCTTCCACTGTGAAATAAATCACAGTATGGGAGCTGAAGACACTGCAGCTTCCATTTCACTGTGAAAATAATAGTAAAGGTACACTGGTAACATTTGTTATATACAGGAGAATGTTTCTTAATGGGATAATAAGTATGACAGTGAATGTATGGCATTTGAACCACTTACGACTGGATTTTCTAAAAACACAGGGAAGAGTCTCCTCTTTTGCATCATACATTTTCTGTAGTGGTAACCAACATGTATGCTGTTTTAAATTCTTAAAGAAAGTCTTTAAGAATAAAGAATGCTTTTTAATGGAGAAGGCAAAAAGACTCAATCAACAGTCATATGCTAGCAGCTCTGTCAGACACTTAAATGACCAGTGTGTAAGATTTAGTGCTATCTAGCGGTGAGGTTGCAGATGGCAACCAACTGAATACCCGTCCGCCTCCCCCTCCCCTTCCAGGCCTGTAGGTGAACCTATGGTGGAACTCGCAAAAGGCCCTCTCTCGAGCCAGTGTTTGGTTTGTCCATTCTGGACTACTGTAGAAACATGGCAGTGCAACATGGCGGCCTCCATGGAAGAGGACCAGCTCCCTATGTAGATATAAAGGGCTCATTCTAAGGTAACGAAAACACAACAATTCTTATTTTCATGGGATTATACACTAATTAAAACATACTTAGGAATATTATATTCCATTTCTGCCAATTCTGTTCCGCTAGATGCCACTAAATATTACACACTGGTCCTTTAACAGTAAGCACAGCAATGCTTTGAGCTAAATGCTAAAGTCAGCATGCTTACTATGCTCACAGTAACAATGCTAACATGCTGATGTTCACCATCTTAGTTTAGAGTGTTAAAATGCTAACATTTGCTAATTAGCACTAAAAGCAAAATACAGCTGGAATGTCATTCGTTTTGCAGGTATTTGGTCTGAACCAAAGTACTGGACAAATTACAAATTTTGTCCAGGTGATTGCACTAGAAGCAAAGTCAGGGGGTCAACAAAGTCATCACAATTCATCCTGAAGATAACAGGAATGGCTGTACCAAATTCATGGCAATCCGTCCAGTAGTTGGTGAGATAATTTACGTCTGAACAAAAGTGGTGGCACCATGCCACTTTTTTCAGAACTCAAGGAAGTTTATTTGTGAACAAGAATCATCCATTCAACGGCAGACAAAACATGTCAAAATAGTGCTAAAACAACTAATCAGTTAGTCAACCGGCAGAACAAAATTCAACAATTTTGATAGTCAATAAATCTGATGTTTATCAAGTAAAAACGCTGAACATTCACTGCTTCTAGCTTCCTAAATTTGAGGATTTGCTGCTTTTCTTTGATTTATATCATTGCAAATTTGGGGGGTTTCAACTTGTGATTGGACATAACAAGAAACTGAACTACATACTAAATTATGAATGCATTTATTGAAATATTAATGAAGATAATAATTAGTTGCAGGCCTATTTCTAAACAAGTGAGACTGTACAGTTACATTGAACTAGTTCCCTGGTCACCACAGTTGGCATAGTAACCAGAAAGACACAGACAGCCTTGTCTTATTGGAAATGCCCTCTCTGTAGCATCTTTGATCAATTGCTTTGCTTAGCTGAAGCTTCTGTAGCAGCTGTATAAAGGCTGCTTGTACAGCAAATACAAGTACTGAACATCAACAGTGTAAATGATTAGTTATTGGTCATTTGTTCAGATACTAGATGTTGACATATACTGTAAGTCTCACATCACTCATCACAGCATCCTGATTTGTATTTTACTTTGCAAACTTGAGAGGTCTTAGTTGAGATTGTCCTTGCCTCTTCTGACTGCCTTTATGGGTCCTTCTTATTGAATTTCATTCATTCCTTGATCACATCCTACACTGTGGTGTTCAATTTTAAATGAATACAAAGTCCAGTGTTTCACAAGCATAGAAAGATGTGGACAATAAGGGAGAAAGGGGGGCAATGTAATAGCACATTTTTAAGTAATGTTCCTTGTCGGGAAAGTGCACATAATACAGCACTTCTGATGAATAAAATATTGCCAATGGTAGATAAACGGGTACAAGACATTTTGAGAGCACCATTTTCATTTTTCTAAGTACACATGCAATTCAAGGCCATTTCAAAGACAGACTGAGTAAAGTCAGAAAAAGGGGAACCTTAAACAAAAACAAGTTTGGTCACAATTTAAACAGTTTAAATGTCTTTCACTGCTTACAGTCTTAAGTTCCTCATTTACTTATCTGCATCCAGATAAGCTCTTTAGGTTATCTGCTCCCTCCATCATGCATCTATTTGATTTGCCTTTGTCGGGCCACCACTTTTGTGCAGACTGAAATATCTCAACAACTACTGGATGGATTGCCATTAAAATTTATACAGAAATTCATGGTGGCGTAGCACAAAAATCTGTGACCTAATACATCCATTAACACCTGTACAAATAACTGAATTGACAAGTTAACACATGCATCTGTAGTGTTTATTAGGGTAATCAGTAATGAAGTGTTTTTAATTTGAAATCTCAACATATTTAAGCCCTCTTTTCTCAACATACTGTAATTACTGTGTGAAGCTTTCACTATGAAGTTTTAGAAAAATGTAGAACATTATTTCTGTCTGTTTTTTAGGCCTTCATTATACCCTGGGCATAAGACAAAGGTGGCCCCTACAGTGGGGTTACTGTATTACTGTATTTCATTATTAAATGCAGTCCATTTAAAGACAACCACATAAGGCTTCACTGGAATCATGTTTTATTTGCAGAATGAAGGTGAATTAATTTCCAACAAGTGTTTGCCCAGTCTGTTGCAACATAGAAGCAGCATAATAAAATTTAGAAACTTAGAAAAAAGATTCCCTCATTATTAAAACTGAAAACGCAGGATTAAAACCTGCTATCACTTCCAAACTGATTAACTGGTGTGCAGGGAGTAGTGTTAAATAATAACTCAGTCAGGAATTGATCAAACTTTCCTGATGCTGCTAAAGGTTTATCTCATGTTAATGTTGCTGAAATCTCCTTTCAGTGTAAACTGCTGTAAATGACTGCTTGAGAAGCTCTAATATTGTTTCGGTACAAGAAATAGTCTGTAAAACTATTTATTCTGGCAACAGTAATAGTAATAGTTTGCTTATGCTAATAATGTAAAATTGCAGATAAAAGCAAACAGTTAATTCCCCCTCACTACTACAGCCCTGGATATTTATGGTCCCCAGTCGATGAATCCTAATGACTTTGGTGATCCCCTGACTTATCCGTGAGCGCCACCATGAAATTGGCATGTGGTTTTCAGAGAAATGTCTCAACAATTGTTGGATGTATTACCATGAAATTTGGTACAGACATCCATGCCCCCCTCAGGATAAATTGTAATCCTTTTGATGATTTCCTGACTTCTTCTCTTGAGCCATCATCAGGTCAAAATTTCAGTTTGTCCAATACTTTGGTTTATGGCCAAGTACCTGCAAAACCAATGACATTTCCATTAGCCTCAGCTGTACTTACATCAGTATGTTTGTCATGGTGAGCATGTTAGCATGCCAATGTTAGAATTTAGCTCAAAGCGACACTGTGCAGCCTCACAGAGCCAATAGTGTGGCTGTGGACTCTTAGTCTTGTTTGTAGCAGTAAACCAGAACTAAACTGGAGGACACTCACATTGAAACAGCCTCGGCTTGGGTCTTTGGTGTGTTCAGGCCATTAAATTTAAATGCAGCAGGGTGATTTGTATGGGAGCTGAGAAACTGTTAACTTTCTCCTCACACTCTTGCTCTCTCCCTTTGAGCCACAGATCTATTGAGATTTCTAAATGACCTATGGACCCCTCACACCCCCGCCTCCCATACACACACATACAAACAGTACACAGAAAGCACATCCAGAGACTATTCTAGGCCTATTGTCCTATCTCTGTCCTATTATTCTCTCACCCATCAACTTTTCATGCATCTATTTAACCATAAAATTACCTAGAAAATGCAACAACAAAGTATGGAGGTGAACAGAAAATGCTGCACTGTCCAATGATGCCAGGTATTTCTTCAGATGTAGCATGTATACCATTGGCGGTATATATGTGTGTGTGTGTGTGTGTCGGTGGCCTTAGCATTGATCCCTCTCTAAGCCTTGGTCATTGCTTGTGGCCTGAAGGTGAGGTGACAGGGGAGTAAAGAGGCTTTCATCAGATTACAGCTCATTCTCTGTCTTTCAACATCTCTCTGTCCAGCCTCATTTATCTCCCAGCTGCTTTCAAATACTTTGCTCTTTCTCTCTCGCAGAACACTAGACCTACTTTAAGACAGAGTGTTAAATTTGTCTTCAATCCCACATGGATCCATTTGATTCTCTCCAAATATTCCTCAAGAGCTGATAGCAGCTGCTCAAAACTGTATGACTGAACATCAAAATGTACTGTACACTCAAAATGCACGAGACGTGTGATGTCTTCTCCCAGGCAATTACATACACACTCCTACTCATTTTTATTGAGGTAACTGAGGTCAATCAATTTGACACACAAGCAAATAGATGTTTTCAACAGCAGACACAGATTTGTTATTTCTTTCAAAACAATTATGCCTCCAATTTTGACTTTCTTCTTTTGCCTTTAGAGAGCAGTGGTAGATAAAAGAAAGTCAGATATTTTATCCTTCCTTCTTTCCTCTCTAAAGGTATGACTGTCTGGTTTTCACATACATTACAGATTTACAGCGGCTGACCAATTAAGTGCAAGTAATACAACAAACGCCAGTAGCCAAAAAAATATTCAAAATTAATACCACAATGAACAAATTAAAGTCCTACATTTAATAATTAGCAATTTATTGGATTATTATTTCTGAGGCATTAATATAAGCAGCATTTTAATGCTGTAGCTGCAAGGTTGTGCTGATTGTAAAAACTTGCTTTACTGTTGGCTAGTTTAAAGACCTGTATAACAACGCATATTTTATATGCTCATTATACTTTCTTAAAATCATAATCTGCAAAATACCAAGTAACTAGTTCTTAAATAAGCAAAAACAATCTTATTTGCCAATGAAACATTAGCATAAAATTGCAACATTCAAGTAAAGTACAAGTACCTTAGAACTGTACAGGAAGTGAATAAATGTACTTTGTTCCTTTTGAGGATGGGACAAACCAGTATTTCCATACTGTGCGAAAAAGTGATATTTCCAAATGTCACTAGTGTGACATTTCTTCTGAGTATTTGCCTGCACAGGCGAGCACGCAGTCAACTCATAAAGACCATACATTCTGTAAACACAGTGCAAACAGAGATTGTTTACATCTCCTACAAAAATGTCGGCAGTTTCAGCAGGTGTTTCTGCTTAGGCTGTAAGAAAAGGCCCTTCAAGCTATACACCACCATTACATGCAAACATACGCACGCACACGCACACACACACACACACAAACACACACATACATACTGCCAGAGGCCACTTATACACTATGAGTCAGATCTGGTCCGCCATTCTCATTACATGGACTGCGTCCAGATCACCATACATTTAGTGTACAGAGTGCTCAAATCATTAAAGAACATCCAGGCAGCATATTATTGAGCTTAACAAACAGCAATTTATCTGACTAGTACTTCGAAGCATGTCTATGTGTGTGTGTGTGTATGTGTGTGTGTGTGTGTGTGTGTGTGTGGTGTGTGAATGTGAATATGCCAGTGGGAAGGACAGCACTGGTGTGTATTAATGGGATTAGGATCGACCCTTTCTCTCTCTTCTCTCACACACTTCCTTTCTGTTTCTCCCCTTTTTTCCGAACTCTCCTCCTCTCACTTTGCCTCCACCATCTTTTTCTTCACCCGAATCATTTTTCTTGAAGTCTATGTCTATGTCTTCTATGTCTGTCTGTCTTCTCATACATATACATATATATATATATATATATAGATAGATAGATAGATGGATAGATGGATAGATAGATAGATAGATGGATAGATGGATAGATGGATAGATGGATAGATAGATAGATGTATTTATGTATATATTTATGTTTGTGTTTTTCTCAGTTCCTGTTTTTCATGTGTCATGACCTTGCTTTCTGCCTTATTGCTCTAATAACTCCCATTTTCAATTACAGTCTCTCTTGTCTCCTTCCTCATCCCCATCCATCTTTCTCTTTAATATATAGCAAAACCATGAGGCCTGTTGCAGATTAGCTCTGTCAGACAGAGAAGCCCCTGTAGAGGTTTTGTGCTCAGTCTTGAGTCTTTTTGGCTTATGTTGACTGCACTCACATAACCTGTCGTCAAAGAATGGCGCAGTGAGAGATTAGAAACACAGGTGATCTACGAATTGTCTCTTCTCAATGAATCTCCCTGGTATCCATCCTCACCTCAACCCTGAATGACATTAAAGCATCTCTAGCCTGGATGGTGAGGCCAATTTTTACAATCATTTCAAACAGTATTTGTGAGGTTGCTTTCCTTTCCCTCTGCAAACCTCTGCTTGTTTCTCTTAAGAGAACTGTTTTCACTCAAGTATTAAATTGTTTTGGAATGATATTTTGAAGAGGTTCGGACTAAGAAGAAATTGTTCTTATGGCTGCACAAATCCTAAGAAACGCTTACCCTCAACAGATTTTTCACGCTTTATTCAGCTACGGAAATGGAAAGTGCCATGAGGAGATAGATTTTTTGACTTCTGGCCAAACTTCTCATCAACTCTGAGTCTGTCACTTTGGCTGAGGCCCAAAGTCGGCAGACCGCTTGGCTCCTGGTTATAGTTATATAACTGGCAGCAAAGCACCATATGGGGGCCTCAGTCAAATAGTTTTTTAATGGACTTTTCAAAGGTGTGAGTTTAAATCCCAGCGCGTGTTATATTCTCACATTTCTATGCAGACACTGTCATCCTGTCTCTCCAATATCTTCTCATTATCTTATCAACACGGGCCCAACCAACTATTACAAGACATTGAAATTTAAATTTAATATCAAGAACTGTCATTATTCAAACATTTAGGAAACACTGAGGGAAAAGTACAGTGCATATAAATTACACCTGTCAAGCAGAGTATCTAGAGTCTTCATACCACTGGGCCTGTTAGAGAAATGAGCTTCTGACTAAAATAATGCTGGCTGAAATAACAGCATCATTTCGACATTATAGGACATAAAAGTGAATGTTAAACACTTTCATTTTGCTAAATATCTTGTTACAGTGGCCTGTTGGGTGACTCCCAACAGCTCCAGAGAAGCAGTACAGTGTCCAGCAGCAGAAGACTTGGTGCACACTGGGTTGAATGTGATTATGTGACTGTAAAAACTGGATGTTGGGGAAAAAAACAACTATGTGTTTATCCACATTTTATCCAATTAATAAGGGATAATATATGATAAAGAGCCTTTATTATTATTTTTATTATTATTGAGCAGATCCACCGAGCTATTTACTTCCACAAGTTCATATGCGGTGAGACCACAGCTCCACAGTCCAGCCCAGGAAACCGAAGGAAGATCTTATTAAAATATTTTACAGCACTACAAAGTAAGAAACCCTATGAAGCCAGTGCTCTGTCCATGCAGTACTGAACAAAAGCACACAGAGAGTAACTAGCTGCACCGCAGTTTCTTTACAGTCCATTTTATTCATGTTTCTTCCCACGGTGTCTTTTCCTGTAGCATCCTCCATTCAAATACACCAAATCCATCATTATATTTCAAGAGATCTCCAGCTCAGGGGTGTAATTTTACTTTTTTTCAGATAGACTGTGCCTGGTCATTTTTCATGCTTGGAGAAGGCCAAAATGCTCCTTATAATCTTTAATCTTAAAGGAGATCCAGAACTCATAATAGGAAAATAACAATATAATCATACTCATTATTTCATATGCTTTTCCTCTCCTGCTCTTGTATTTGACTGTTATATTTCTCTCATGTTTCTTTCATGTATTATCCAAGCAGGTATGTTCTAGAGCTAAAACGGATTTGTCCATTAATCGATTAGTTGATTGATAGAAAATTAATCAAATAATCGTTTTAGTAATTCTTTACTCCAAATCAGTTGGTTTTGGGTTCTCAAATTTGATGATTTAATGCTTTTTTGTCCTACATGATGTTACTGTAAACTGAATATCTTTGGGTTTTGGACTGTTAGTTAGAAAAAAGAAAATATTTGATTCAACACATTTTCACTGTTTTTTTTTTGTATAATAAGCATTAGCTTAGTTTGTACAGTATGTAAATGTAAATTTGTATCTATGTAAATTTTTGTTTGTTTTGTCTCTACTGCTTCCCATAGATACACACACATCATTAGTACCAAAAAATATGGAGCATGAAGCACATAACTATACAGGTCAGTGATGTACATTACCAGAGACTGCTCAATCTCTTTTTATGTTGATTGCTTCATTTTTATGCATTTCTGAATTTTGATCTTAAAATGCAGAATTGAGAGAAAGAACACACAGGTTCAAGCTTTGCCATTCTCAGAATAGCACCAGTGTGTGGTACAAAGACAACATTTGCATGTTTAACAAAAGAAACAAAAACATGCCTGCACACTTAGCTCAGCAGGCGCTGCCTAAAATTACTCCTTTCCTCTGGCAAACTACTAATTATGAAGATGTTTCATGTGTTATTGCTGTACCCAGAAGAAGAGAGAGAAAGGAAAAATCCAGTGAGAGACAAAACATTTTCCCTTCCTCCTGTTTATGATGGATAGATAGATAGATAGATAGATAGATAGATAGATAGATAGATAGATAGATAGATAGATAGATAGATAGATAGATAGAAATCAATTTGGCACCCTGTGTTTACACGCTGTCCAACCCAATTATACACAAGGGTATCAAATTCAGAGTTTAGTCCTTTAAATTATTCATTCCCGCACATCATGAAGGATTCATCTGGCTGTCACTGATATGCGACCGTCGAGACGTCTGGAAGTGCTCATGTCTTGTGTTAAAGCACCAAATGTTCCGTTCAGCATCGGTTTGAAAACAATAGAAGGAAAACAATAGCAGAGCTGAGATAGGCTACTCGTCCCCGTGTCTAATTTTCAAAGGCAATTACAGTGCCGGGCATTCGGCTCTGAGGAACATAATTGGCTGTCGGAAACCATTTTTACATCCTGAAATGCGGATGGTTTACTTCAACGTTTAGGCTGTTGGACGCAGATAACGTTACACTTTATAGTCTTTGTTATTTGTGGCACACGTAAGACTCAGTTCAAAAAGCTTAGCCCACAGTATGTGTCACAACTGTCGTTGGAGGGTGAACAAAGAACACTCACTCACCTCAAAAATGCAACATATTAGCGTGGTTCCCCCTTTGTCATCCCCGAGTCCAAAAAGAGGAAAAAAAAATAAGGAAAAAAAATCTCCACTAATCGGCTTGTTCAGCTTGAGAAACCCAACATCATGACCTCAGTGGATCGGGTTCGGTCCAAAACCAGCGAACAACTCCAGAAAACCCCGAAGCGAGGATGAAACAATGTTCAACTCCTCTTCCCTCTCATCCACTCTTGGCTTCAATATCTCTCTTAGTGTGTGTCTATCTGTGTCCAGACAGACGCGGTGTTGTTAGTCACCACCTCATGAAGTACTGAAAGCCAATAATGGACCAGTGTGCGACGGGAAATGGAAATGCTGCCTTGCGGTTTTTATTCCATGTTTACATCATGCGCCCATTGTATCCCTCCTAAACGAGTTTTGCGCTTTCTTTGTGCTCTCTGTCTCTCTCGCTGTGGGTAACGGGTTAAACCATTCCCGCAGCACGAGAGGGGGGTGGAGAGGTGCTATTCACGGCATTATATGGGAACGAATGGGCTTGGTGACTCGTGGCCAAATGTTGTTATTGTCGGGGATAAAGAGACGGGGGGGGGGGGGGGGGGAGAGGAGGGAAAAGGGGAAAGAGGAGACAGAGTGGGGAGGGTGGTAATAGCGGGGGAGAGGGAGAAAGTGAGTGAGGGGCAGAGGACAAGAAGAGAAGCCAAGAGAGGCTCATAAACATGAGGAGGGAAAGCAAATGAGGTGTATTTATAGTGTCAGTGGGCTATTGCGTCCTCGGAGTCTATTGCAAACAGGAGAATTTATAAAAAATGATATTGGCAAGTGGTGTTTACAATAGTCTCAAAAACAGCATCCTTTTTTAAAATGAACACACTGCTCACTGCATGCTCGCCCCTTCTGAAGCACACACTCGCATTATGCAACAGAAATATGATATATACACCCAGTAGTAATGGTAAAGCAAATCATAAGAAACAGCTGCCACTACTTTAAGAGCCTTTTGTTCTGCTGCCTGTCAGCACCAACAGAGTGTGAGTTCAGGACCCTGGAGAGCTCCCAGCCAGCACCAGCCACCTGTGACAACGCACTGATGAAAGAGAGCTGCAGTTTATGAGACGTTTTTTTTTTCTATCATGAAGCATCAAATAAAAAATTGTAAGAGCTGATAGACACCAGGTACAGGAGATTTAACAAATATAGCCAACCTGTAGGCTAGTTAACATCAGATCCCTGGTATGAATTGACTTGCTCACAGGCCTGTAGATACTGTATGTTCGCAAATATGAGCAGTGAGCTTACAGCGCCATCTTCAGGAGAGCAAATTAACTCTTTGTCGACACATTTTTACTGCCTATAGGTGGCCTACAGTGCTATATAGTGGATCCTGAAGGCTGTTGACCACATAGCAAAAGACACAATATCAGGACGTCATAAGCAGAGCTTTACAAGTCGCCTGATCCATCATAGAAACATTTTTAATCATTGGTGGCTTCTTTTTATGGTTAACAACCAGATGTTGATTTGACTTTTGCTGGAAATTTGTTTAAAGATGCATTACTCGCAAATCCACAGGAGAAATTCCATGAAACTGCAATTTAAATAGCAACTGAATCGTGCAGCATTTTTGACCTTATTGTATTTTCAACCCAAGGCACACTGCAGAAATATTATTATTATTACATTTCATCTTGGTGTGGGACCTCACGGGGACGTCTATGTTGTGTCTTACTTTGTTAAGCAATACGTGTTACGTAACAATTATTTTATTCAGTCAGACTGGTTTTTGAAGCGTTAATACAATTTATGCTTTGAAGTAGGTCCAACTGTTTCTTACCATTGTTTGCTATGAGCCTTTTGATCTGTTATGAATATAAATCAGATATTTATTCACTATGAATTTGAGACAGTGATAGGTTTAAGAATTGGCTTAAAATCATAGTTTGTGAAGCCAATTTTAACGTAAAATTTGAGATTACAAAGTCTCCATTGCGCATTTTAGAGTGGAGTATTTACTTCAAAGCATTCAACCATGCTTAGTATATACTGTATATAGTATATTCTCCCATTACCAGTTAATCTATGGTTGCCTACATGGTACATTTTTCACGTGTGGACGCGCAGCAGCATCTGTGCCTTTAAGAGCATCTCTTGACAGCATCCTCCTCTGTCACGGACGCGCACACAGCAGCTCAGCATTAGAGAAATACAACCTAGCATTCTGCATAACATCTTCCTACAGATACAGCACAGCATCACAGAATACATACATACATACATTCATCACCATTATTTCTCAACTGGATATTGATGAATTTGCCTAAACGGTCGCCGTAGCGGTCCAACCGATCGTTATTGCTTTTTATTTCCTTCATCCCCGCATCCAAAGACTGATCTGCGCTGTAAGATGGCTGAGTTAAATTTGGGGAAGGGGCTGACTGCAGGGAAAGTGGCCAGCAACGTACAGAAAAAGCTCACCAGAGCCCAAGAAAAGGTAAGAGCCGCTCACTGACATGTTAATGTATGGGAAATGAGAATCTAGGCCCGCAAGCCGCGAGGCAGCAGTGCCGCATCCCCCACCGAGGCGCAGTGTCGCATCACGACATCTGAATAGTTAAGAGATGGGATGCTGCGTTTGAGGATGTAGATGTCCACTTAAATACATTATTTCTTTAGCCAATGTCATTCAGCGGACACCTTCATATTGAAGTTAGATATATTGTAGGCCTACTCATCATTTAGCTTATGACTGTGACTGTTGTGGTAGTGGCACTTAAAAAAATCTTTGGCTATATCTGAATATCTTGATGAGGTGCTTGTAACACAGATGGTGGTTTTTCTAGCTATATGAATGTAATAATCATCCATGCTGCAACATGTATAGGTGATAGATATGAGGCCTACTATATGCGTTTATGCACCTGCATGTTATGAGCTCAATAAACAGCAGGGAGCGCTGTTAGTCAATCATAATCCATCATATAATGTAGGAGTCAAAATTGACAAAACAGATGGTTGTACTGAGTGGATGTGACTTTAACTCATAATATGTAGGGTATATGGGTTTATATGTACATGGTAATACATTAATGCATACATGCACAACAGCAACGATTAGTCGATTAATCAATTAGTTGATCAACAGAAAATTAATTATTTCTTCTGAGATTTTATTGACAATGTACAAGAAACAATTAATCAATTAATCGAGAAAATTTAAAAAAAAAAGAATAAGCAGTAATGAAAATAATGATTAGTTGCAGCCCTGCATATATGTATTTATGTTTGACACTGGCAATTTGACTTTCCTGCTATTTGCACTCATAACCAGAATCAACATTTGTTTCAAGTATGTTCCCATTTCTTTGTGACTTTTTAATGTATACAGTGTGTTGTATCACTTTTGCAAATAATTTATTTCATCTATGAATGCAAAGAAATCTAATTGAGCTTAAACTTGAGAGAGAGCACAGACACACAGATTATCTCATGCTTAATGTGTATTAATGTTTTGTTTGTTTGACAGGTTCTTCAGAAGCTTGGCAAAGCAGATGAGACCAAAGACGTTGCCTTCGAGGAGGGAGTTATCAACTTCAACAAACAATATGTGAGCGTACAATCCAGTGAATGGCCTTCTGTTGCATGGCAGAGCCCTGTTTCTAATTTGCCCAGAAATCAATTTTACTGTTGACCAATTACATAACAAAATTGCCTTAAGGGAGTTGTAGCTTGCTAAATGTTTTAGTCATATCTGGACTCTCACTGTACACCAACTGAAGTTCCTCAAACTCACTTTAATGTTTCATCTCCAGACTGAAGGCAGCAAACTGCAGAGGGACCTAAGGGCATACCTGGAGGCCGTGAAAGGTGACACACACGCCCAGAAAGACTCATGTTGTTGTATACACACATCACATGTATTCAAGACACATATATAGATGCAATAATGTATGTACAAATGCACTTTCACCTCCAAATATCTACTGAAGTTCCACTAATGTAAAGTATGTGTGTTTGTGTGTGTGTGTTTGTCTTCAGCCATGCACGAGTCCTCCAAAAACGTGCAGGCGTGTCTGGCTGACATGTATGAGCCAGAGTGGTATGGCAAGAACGAAGTGGATTCCATTGTGGAGGTCAGAAACATTTTTTATTAACGTGTTTCAAATAGAGAGATTGCTTGCGTGCGTAAGAGTGCGGGGACAAGGTGGTTTCCATATAGAGGTCTAAAAACCACTTTATCATACTGTGCATTAGCTGATTGTGTGTGTGGATTCTCATTAGCTTATGTGTCCCAACAGCTTCCTGGGGTACGCACAGCCATGTGTGTCTTTGTGTGAAGGACGACAGTCTGAAAAGTTATTGTGTTTCTTAGATTTTTGTTTCCCCCTTGGCAGCAAAATGATTATGTAATCATAAGTAAAATTATAATTGAAAGTAGGTAGGCATGAGAGATGTTCAGCCCTTAAAATTCCCATCTGACTTCATTAAGTTTACTCTTGAAATTGCTTTTGGATTAATGGATCTTGTCGCAAGAAAATACTGCAATTAGTTAAAAGGGTTTCAGTTTATTCTGAATCTAGAATTTAGAAGCAAAGCAAGACATAGCAACAGAGCTACTGTTGCAACAAAGCATAATAAAGCATTTAACCCTATTTGTTTTATTTAATCTGTGATAT
Organism: Thunnus maccoyii; assembly: GCF_910596095.1. NCBI lineage: Eukaryota > Metazoa > Chordata > Actinopteri > Scombriformes > Scombridae > Thunnus > Thunnus maccoyii. Next base: position 15,366,033 of record NC_056543.1, read on the forward strand.
TGTGTATTTTTGTGCATCATACTGTACTGTATGTTTATCCATGCTGCAGGACTGTGATGTCCTGTGGACTGACTACCACCAGAAGTTGGTAGATCATGCTCTCATCTCCATGGATACCTACTTGGGCCAGTTCCCTGATATCAAGGTAATCTGTCTGGTCACAAAGACCTTTTACTACCATGATGAAAAATAATTCAATCAAACTATCTGAATACAAACCAATAAAATTTGGCTGTTCATATCAGCTATCACTGGTATCTGTGGTCACAGGCTAATAATATAATAAAGCTAATAAAAAGAAAACTTGTTTTTGAATGAAAACTGAACATTTCAGTGCAGATAGAGAAGCTGAATAACACAAATGTTCACGGTTTTCCTATTTTTTTCTTTTGTTCAGGCTCGTATAGCTAAGAGAGACAGAAAGCTGGTCGATTACGACAGTGCCAGGCACAACTATGCCACTACGCACAAGACCAAGAAAAAGGATGGGGGCATTAAAATCACCAAGGTAAAGCAAGTGCACAGCAGTTTGATACAAGTGATGATGTGAATTCTGTATAGATGTGATTGTGATAATGTTTATATTCACATCAATATAAAATTTTGTTTTATTTGTTGTATTAATATTTTTTTTTTTACATAATTTAATATATGAATTGTTTCTTTCTCTTTCAGCCCTCCTCTTTGTTGGAGAGGGCAACCCCAGGCTGGGCTCAGGGTATCCTGTCTGCACACAATGTTGCCCAGAGCAGCTTGTCCAGGAGCCAGGTACACAATTATGTTTTTGTCCATCCATCAAGTGTGTTGTCATAAGGGGTGTCCTGCTGCTGCAGCACTTTAAGACACTTGTGTAGTACCTGTCATCCCTCTTTCTCTCCCTCACTGTCAAATACAGTATATAATGAGAGGACATATAGCCTGCAAGTGTCATAAGATGTTACATTCACATAGACACATGGAGCACATAATTTTTCAACAGCAAATCAAACACATGCCAACACATTATGTGTGTGTGTGTGGTTTTTTTTCAGGCCGAGGAGGAGTTGGAGAGAGCCCAGAAGGTGTTTGAAGAGATTAATATTGACTTACAAGAAGAATTACCTTCACTCTGGAACAGGTGTGTGTTTGTGATTTACTTACAAAATATTGAACTGTATGTCAAGCCAGTAATGGAATGAATATTATTATAAAATAAAAAATTCTCTCTCTCTCTCTCTCTCTCTCCACCCCCTCTAGTCGTGTTGGGTTTTATGTCAGCACCTTTCAGAGTTTGGCCGGTTTTGAGGAGAAGTTTCACAAGGAAATGGGTCGGGTGAGAGTCATCTACAAACATCCAGTAGTGCTGGATTTAGATAAAGACCAGAGCAAACAAGTTTCAAATAACGATTCATAGAAAATGTTGACAGTGTCAGTTTTGACTACATCAGCTGGGGCTGCGATAAAATCTAAAATATTTAAATGTTTTGCTGTCCCGTTTTTGAAATCAGATGCTGTTTTAGTTCATTTCTTATTTTTATGATTAAAACAAAAGTAGGATGTGGGATTTTCACTGAATGCAGTGAGATTATCCCCCTGCATTACTGCCTTAGCTTAAGAGTTATAAATACTCTCTCTGAATTTGGACGTGATGATGCAAACTAGCTGTAGCAGACAAATACACTTATCAGCGCACGCATAACCAGGAGGAGGACAAGGTAGAGGTCATAGAAGGTGCATAGAAAGTGCTAGAAGAATGTAATGGTGCTGGGTTTAAAATCTAATACCTCCTCTTACCCCCTCTTCCCGCCTCTTTCTGCAGTTGGATCAGGATTTGTATGATGTCTTGGTGACACTGGAGAGAACAGAGACAAGCAGGTTAGTGAGCAATGCAACCGTAAAATTATGATCCATCATTTAAATTCAATCATAGCAGGACTGTCTACTGCTGAGTGTCATATACTATCATATATCTGTTTCATGAGGTTAAATGTAAAAAGACATTGCATTAAGGCATACAAAGGATTGAAAGTTAATTTAAGCAACAAAAATAAACACCATAAATGTTTTCTCAACAGTGATGGTATTCAGACTCAGAAGTACGTTTTTTGGTATTTCTTTTTTGTTAATATTCCACTCAGGTAAAAACCCAGTAACCCCAGGTTTCTACCATTTAAAAAAATCCACAAGTCTACCCAAAAACAGCTGTTTGTGTGAAATCCCTAAAATCATGTTGAATCAATGCTGAGCCTCATCAATCAGTCACTGTGGTTGATCGTCTTAGCCAGCAAAGAAAATATTCAGGCTCCTTGTAGACTTGGGCAAAATAAATCTTTACAAAAATATTTGCAGATATTTGAAAGAGCAAATCGTTTACTGTGTTTGATGAATGTAGCGGGCTGCATCAGAAGTTAAAATGGCTGTGGGGCTAAGCGATGGGGCTATTTATTTTTCCTTTCTTAATTTTGAACACAAAAGCAGCATATTTTACTGCAAGCACAAAATGCACAAAGAAGAGGTCCATTCAGTGGTCTACTTATTCAGTTTTCAGAAGGCTCACAGAAAAAGCTCTAGAAATACTTTTTTGGTACAATACAATGAAATGTTCTGTTTTTAACAGCTGAATACATTTCTGTGGCATCGGAAGTACGAGTGGAAGATAAGTGGAAGTGGAAATACACATGAAAGAGTTTTGTGATCCTAAAACACCCAAACCAATTATTTTACTGATTTAAGTTAAAGATTGATCTCTCGATTTCTTTTTCTAATCAGAAAATAGGACATTCATGGGTTAAAACACTACTTTTCACAAACATTTTAAGATATAGGAATAGACAAACTAAACAACTTGCATTAACCTGGAGCCACCCCTGAACCCTCCCCCCCTTGCAGAAAGACAGGTAACAGCGGCGCCTCAGCATCAGGAGCAAATAGGAGGTAACATGCAGCAACTGTGGTAACCATGGTGACACAACTGTTGTCTGTCTGTCCAACTGTCTTTATGTCAGTCAGTCTGCAGGTTTGAGAGATTTCAGGGAGAACTAGTGCTTGGTTGTGCAACTGAACACAGACACACTGTCTGATCAGAGCATTGTGCACTCAGAGCTGCAGATATACAAGAGTTGAACAAACCTATGTCTTTAAGGCTGCACCAGGCAAGACTGTTACATAACAATACAACCCCATTCATAAGGTACAAAGCATCTCATCTCCCTCTACAGAGACTCATTGAAGTGATAAATCAAAGTGGAGTCCTACAATAAGCCACTTTTCACCTTTAGGCAAGAAGTACTAGGAAAGTACTGGTCACGATAGTTATATATTTTGACACTCTTTGTGCCTTTAGTATCCACTAGTAAACACACAGTCAGTGTGCTGTGTTAGATATTTGGCTTCACTACATTCACTACCTACAAGTGGGCCTGAGGCAAAAAAGCGTCGCTGGGCCTGTTTTAATTTGACTTAACACATGAAATTAGGAATATGCAACATGGAAGCACAAAACTGAAACAATAAAGGTCTTATAATTATCTTAAGACAAGGTCTCAAAATCAAGTAATAAAGCAGGACTCACCTAATGTCCCTTATCATGAGAGCTGAAATTCCCAAACAAAGATACACTTATATTAGCATAAATCATTGACACGTAATTATCCAGGCGCTTTTAGGGGCCCCTGGGTAGTTTACCACTATGCCTGGCTGGTAATCCTGTCTCTCTGCTTGAGTTTAATACCGCTTGCTGCCGTTTGACGCCACCAATGTACAAAATTGCCTGGTCCAGCTGTAAGTTGCAGGTATATGCCAAGCTCTTGAAATATCTACAGATCTGGGGCTGCTTTGTCAGCTGCACACATTCCCTATGACAGCGAATGCCTCTATCACTGCTCGCTTGTGAGGATTTACTGGAGGACAGACAAAGCCTGCTTGCATGGGATGGAGGAAGGAAAAAAGGGAGGGAAAGGAGGTTCACTTTTCTTGCATGACAGCTCTTGCAACGACATCCTCCGCATGCCTTGTAGCTTCTCTCTAGCTGTGTTAGCTCTTAGCTGCTCTCTTCAAACCTTTGCTGCATCCTTCTCTCAGATTGTTTGCCATCCTTGTTTCTTTCTCTGTAATCTGGCTGTGTCCTCTTTTTGCCCTCTATCTCTTATTACCTCAGTGGCAAAGAAGCATCTAACCACACTCTCAGGCCAGGAGGACCACCCCCAATCCCCAAATCTCCATCCAAGGTACACACACACACTCACACGCAAACTCAGACACAGTGACGTTATCTCTTCATTCAGAGACAAGTTGTGCCACTGAAATATGTCTCCACACAGGTGTGACTAATAACACTAATGGTGGCTACATTTCACTGAGGAGCAACTGTCAACTGTCAACAATGAGGGGGGGGGGGGGGGGGGGGATTGGGCTGGGGGGGAATTTAATCTTGAAAAACCTGACTTTCAAATAAACAAATTCAGTTTCCAAAATGCTGATTGAAAGCATAAGCATCATATTAATTACTCTCACAGAAGTTAAAAACACAATACAAAGAATTTAGACCATTGAATTCATATTCATTTGGCTATAGCAGCACAATTCCATCCCCATATTGAGTTATTTTTTTTCTTTCTTTGTTCTAGCTAAAGCCAGCAGTGCCTCCTCCACCCAAGGTTACCCCGTCTAAGGATCTGAAAACAGAGAACATCATCAACCTGTTTGATGCTGCGGCTACCCCTGATATCAGCGTCACCTCCCCTACAGAGGTTAGTGAGTAGCTGCTGTCGACAAGCTGTGGAATAGCCCTTTAACTTTCCAGTCTCTCATGCAGGTCAGAAGCATTAAGTCTTCCCTCCTCTGGCCTGCCCTTCTATTCTATTCTATTCTATTCTATTCTATTCTATTCTATTCTCCTTTGCTTTCTTTTCTGTCCTGTTCCTTACCCGTTCTATTGCGTCCAGTCAGCCAGTGAGCCCTCCTATTCCTGTTCTTATCAGTTTGACAGTCCTGCAGTGAGCAGCCTATTGGACATGGACCTGGACTCTTTCAGTGCAGCAACCAAAGCCTCCACGGTCACACAGGTGGATGATTCATGGCATGAACATATAGACTGTACAGACCTGACACTGAAAGAGATGCCAAGCTTCACAAGAAATGTTTTTATTTTAATCTGGAAAGTCCAAATAAACATTGTCATCAATACGTAATGCTGGGGAACGAGTCTCCTTGCATAATGACTGCTCCGGTTAAACAAATTGGACAGATGATAAAGTACCAAGTTTTTTTCAGCCAACACTTACACCTAAAATATGTTGATGTAAACTTGATAAGTCTGGAAATAAAATGAAATTACTTGGCAAGCTTGGTATATTTTGAGGTGTTATCTGCTCTGCTTCTTTCCAATTTACCAAATGAAAGGTGGACAGTGGCATGATGATCTGTAGAAACCTGCATCTAGTGACCACTTCTTCCTGCTTCAGCACTATCCACCACATCCCTCGTGGCATGAACTTTAGATTACAGCCCTGCTCTGCTCTTACTTTTTTCTCTTCAGAACTGGACAAAAGTGCAGCAGAATCGAGTTTTAAATACTGGAATGACATGAGTTGTACTTGGTTTATTTTAGCATACTGTTGAGTATCCTAAAAGTTACTTACATTACTGAGATAGATTAAGTGCACCTCATGTTATTTCACATTCAAAATATATTCAGCTGCTGTTTGATCCAGGTCTGCTTCTCAGCCTCAGTGTAGCATTTTAGTACCTGACAGATGGATGGCATGTAGCCTACTGTATACCTTGACCTAATGGGTATCAAAGCCAGAGATTATAGTATGGCAAACTGGCCCAGTAACGGCACAAAAAGGGAGAGGTTATTTACATCTGTTTGTAATTTTTCTCTCTTAAAGTGAATTTCTTGTGGCTACCAGACACGCTACAGCATTACAACACTAAACTCTGTAATGAGTGTGATTTCAAAACTCCACAATGAAGTTTAATCCATAGACTGACTGCATGATCACACAGCAGATCAGAATTACAATACTGTCAGTAATGGTGTCCAAATTGTGTCAAGTATCTACAATATAAGTTCTTAAAATTCAGAAATGTAAAAAAATTCTTTCTTTCTTTTCATAAATTCTGATTTGTGTTCATTGTGTGTTGTAAATATCCACTTCATTTAGCATATTTTTAAAACTGGATTAACAAATAATCAAATTAAAAAAGGGTGCTTGCAGTGACAAACTAGCCTTTATATTTACTGTATGTTTCAATCACAAAGTTCCTCCAGTAGTAGGACTCAGCTGTGTTTTAGCAAAAAAATCTCAGGGAGCTGCACTCTACACAACTTGCCCATGGGAGACAAAGTTAATTACTAACTGGTGAAAAGGTCAAACATATAGCAGCTAAAAACTCAGATCTTTTGATATTTCTCTCAGGAGCTGGTGGAGACCAAAACAGAGATAAAAACAGAGTGAATATTGGACTGGCCAGAAACAGGTGCTAAAGATCGGTGTCATCGGAATTTCACAGCCTCCACAGTTTTTAGAGTAACGTTAGTTCTCAATTAAAAAAAAAAAAAAAAGTAATTCAGTACAATCCTGTCACATCTTTTGCAAAATGTATTTCATTTATTCAAAGTCTTGCTTTGTTCCACTCCTTCATACTTTGAATCATGTAATCCTTCAAACTTTATTGAGAATTGCCTCTACTCTTGTTCTGCTGGAGATCTTCCTGCTATGGGCTTGTAGGTTTGGAGCATGGACCTGCATTGGAAACTTCTTATTGAATGCAACGGGTTAAGCAAAAGCTTTGTAAACAATTTTCTCTGTCTTCTCATTCTGTTACTTTGTTTGTTTTCACAGCCTGCAAACTGGGACTCATGGGTAAGCATATCATCCTCATCTTAATCGTTTTTTAAAATATTGAGAAAAAAGTATCATTATGATCATCATCTTTACTGTCATATTCTTGTGTTCATAGTAACCATAATTTCATTTGACTACACATTAAGTGCTGATGCAGCCATTATAAAAGCCCCGCTCATTATGCTTGCTGCTACACACTCAGAGAATATGCTGGGAAAGTCCTGCATTACAAATGCAGGACGTCTTGGGTAGGGACTTCTATAATGGCTGTTTTGTTTATATAAACAAGCTTCTCCATAAATGGATCTCTTTCATTTGTCTGTCCCAAATCTGTTTGTGCATTGTCCTTGTGTCTGCAGTGCTTGATGTAATAACACTAAACACTGAAGAGATTGTTGTGCAGCACAAATAGAAGTTGGGAAAGAGCTTGAGCCAATTCAGTTTCAAATTGAATTTTACACTGTTATATATTGTAGAATTAATGTGCAATACTGTCTCTCCCTCTTTCTACAATATATACTGTATATATTCGACAGCAAAATGTAGATCTGAAGCCTATAAATGATTGATTATAAGACAGAACTGACATCCATAAAAGATAATAAATATACAAACTATTGTAGCACAAATTTAACCATAAATGTAAATTTAAAATCTTTTCTTAGTGAAATGATTTGTGACTGAATTGACCTCTTGTCTTTCTGTTTCTCCTCGTATCCCTGTATGTGCACATGTTATGCTGACAGAACATGTACCCTTTACATGTTAGCAACAGTACAGTACATCCTCCATGTGACACACAGGGAACACTGAAAGTTGAGTGAAGTTGCTCATGTTCACGGTGGATTGTTTTATAGAAATGAGAGTTAGTGGGCAACTTCACAAAGCCTTGCTTGCATTTCGGCATTCTGACCATCATCTAACCCTTCCGTTCATCCCGATCACTGTAAGAGAGATGTGTCTCTAAAACCATACGGTTCTGCTGTATTAGTGCTTGAGGCAAAGCAGTGATACTTCATAAAGGAACGACACTTCTGCTCTTACAAAGCTCCCTTCCTCTTTCTCCATCTGAACATAGCCGTGTAAATATAAACCATGCTTGCCAACTACACACAGAAGAACCAACATCTATCTTCTGATGGGAAAAGGCTGAAAATTTTTGCGTTTCTGCCTTCTATTGCCACCCTTCTTTATCCTCATCTGTCTTTTGATTTAATCGTAACCTTCTCTGTAAAGGTTTATCGTTCTACGCAATCTTCTTGAGTCTTAAGATGATGATGATGATGATGATGATGATGGTGTAACATCTGCTCCTGAACTCCTCAAATTGGTGCCCATGGCATCTTTCATGGCCCTGTTTCTGTTCATATGTTGCAAAACTGCTCCATTTCCCCCTTAAATACGGCTCCTATATTTTATCTAAATAATGTTTGATGCCATAAAACCTCATCCATGTTCAAATCCCTTGAAAGACCATCCTCATGGTTTTGCAGGTGTTAGCCTTTTTATTAACTAGGCATTCATGATGATGATTTATAGGTAATGTAACAGTAAGGGCTGCCATCTTTTTAATGTGTTAGCACAAACTGCAGTTCAGGCTGATGGGAAGTATTTAGTCAGAAGCCAAAGTGAAATTTTGACCTGATGGTGGCGCTAGAGGAAAAGTCAGACAATCATCAAACAATTCATCCTGTAGGGAAGATGAACGTCTGTACCAAATGTGATGACAATCCATCAAATATTTGTCCAGACATTTCAATCAAAAATAAAAAGCCAGAGGATCATTAGGTCATTAAAATATATTCTTTGGACATATTGTCTGGGAACCAAATGCTAATCTATTTAGTAAATGTTAAGACATTTCACTTGGTAATTGAAAACTACTAGTAAAATGTTAGATGAAAAGTCAGGGAATGACAAATATCTGAACTAAATTTCATGGCAATCTATCCGATATTTATTGAGATGACCTCAAAAGTCATGACAAAAATACAATATGGTGGAAAATGGTCAGCATAATATATAGCATAAACAATTTTTATTTAATGGGCTAAGACATGCAGAATCACTGGTCCTTTATGTTTGAATTTCTTATTCGCTATTCTAAAAATACAACCTCTCCGATCTCCATAGAAGCTACCCCTTTATTACTCCTATCAGTTCCCTAATCCCTTGTTCATCTAAAATGTTTTACTTGGTTCCTTAGCCAACTGTTTTGTTCAGCGCATACACCACCCCTATATACCCTGGAAATATTCCTTACTCTCCCAGTACTGACAATCCTAGATCTTTTTTTCCCATTAAAATGCTTGACAGTTGAATCTGCCATTAAATATACCTCACTTCCTTGTCCCTTCAAATTTCCTCAACCATTTGATTTATAAACCCATTATAATAGCCATAAGGTAAAGTTTCTCTTATGACCTCTGACTCCTCCTTGAAACCTGACCCCTGCCCCTCAGCATGAGGACAATGGTGCCCAGGAAGAGGACACCAAGCAGCACTATGACCCTGTGGCTGCTTCTTCAGAGGCCTGGGGGGATGATGGTTCGCAGCCTGTCCGCTATGACCCCATAGCAGCTGCCCAAGAGGGCTGGGGGGATGACGGAACCCAGCCAGTTCGCTATGACCCTGTGGCTGCGGCTCAGGAGGAATGGGGGGATGATGGGAGCCAGCCAGCTCATTATGACCCTGTGGCTGAGGCCCAGGAGGGCTGGGGCGATGACGGGAGCCAGCCGGTCACAGAGGTGCCTGCAGCAGAGGTGCCTGCAGCAGAGGTGCCCGCCGCAGAGGATGAAACACCTGCAGCTGAGGCTCCAGCTGACGCCACTGAGGAAGAAGCTCCCCTAGCTGCTGCTGCTGCTGCTGCGGCGTTGGATAATGAAGAGGGTCAGGTAACCAAGGAGAGAAAAAAAATGGAGAGATGCATTTGGATGAAAAGGGTGGATGCATCGACTCTTGAGGAGGAGGTTTGAGCATGGGGTGCAGGACAGAAACAGATGATACAGAAATAAATTGTGAATGAAAGGTGGAAAGATGGAGAAAATCTTGAGATGGAAAGATTTAGGATGCATCTGGACCAGCAGGATGGATGCATCAACTGTAACGCTGAGAGGGCAAGCTGGAAATTACTTGATAGGGGAAGAGAGTAGACATCTGCTTCTTAATGCACACAATTAATCCAATCACTGCTAATCACAAATCCACGCACATAGTATGCTGTGCAAATGCTTTATCTATATGGCTGATATGCATTAGTGTCTAATCTTACTGTCTATATAACACACCTGTATTTACCATGACTTGGCTGTGTAGGCTGCCATAGCGCTGCTTGTCTTTTTGTCTGTCTTTGTCTTGTACAGTATTTCTTCTGTCTGTCATTCTTTCTCTTTCATTATCCAGATCCTTCATCACCCTCACTCTCTAACCTCTCTGTTATTCCTCCATGTCTCTCTGGTCCCAGGGTGAGTCTGCAGCAGCTCCTGCAGAAACAGAGGAGGTTGAAGCAGTGACAGTGAGTGAGGAAGTGAGTGCAAGCAGTACTACTTTAACATATAACAGCATGAAATAACTGTTAAATATATTTTCATTGCAAAATTCACTAAAATAAGGATGTAATATTGTGAAACAGTAAAACCAGAATAACCTTACATATAAGATTGTTAATATATTATACTCATTTATATTTTAAGAGCTTACACTACCCTTAAATGTTGCATGATTATGTTTCAAAGTCACTACAGCACATATGGCATCTTTTAAAGATTCTGTAATAGCCATCATGCCTCTTCTCATTTACCACGAAAAATCCAATCAGGATCTTTTAGGAAAAAAAAGACTTTTAGGGCTCAAACATGTCTCTCTAAAAGACGCCAAGCTTCTTTCTTTTCTGTCTAGACACCTGCAGTAGTGGAGGAATCAACAGAAGTAGCACCGGAGCCTGCAGAAATGCCCCCAGGCTTCCTGTTCAAGGTAAAACAGGATACAGGATGAAAATATCTCAGTAGTGCTGAACAAATCCTTAACCCAAATATGTCTTGTATATATTGAGATAATTCATATAAGTATTCATGTGATAAAGGTCCAGGTGATGCATGATTACGCTGCTAATGACACAGACGAACTGGATATGAAGGCTTCGGACGTGGTGCTAGTAATCACCTTTGACAACCCTGATGAACAGGTACACACACACACACACACACTCAGGTATGTACTGTAGAATCGCAATTACAACGAGTTGATAATGTCTTCATTTGTGTGTCTGTGTGTTTAGGATGAGGGCTGGCTGATGGGAATAAAGCAGGATGACTGGCTGCAGAACAAAGAAAATGCCACTAAAGGGGTATTCCCCGAAAACTTCACCCAGAGGCTGTAAAAGAGGAGGACAGGACATCATTCCAGCTTCCTTCTTTATGTCGCTCTTCCGTATGCCTCTATCCTTCCTCCCCTTTCTTGCCCTGTATCTTTACTAGGACTTTGGCCATAGAAGCAGAGCTGTCACAGCCCTGGCTGAAATCATGCATTTCTAAGGTCTGCTACACTGTGCTAAAAGTGGATCTTGGCATTTCTATGGATTTCTGCCAAAAATTTAAAAATTACAGATGTAGCCCTTTCACAGGTCCCATTTTTTTTAATTGTCTAATTGTCGTGCTACATCTGCATTGTTGCTGCTCCACTGATCCTGGTCATACAGGATAGACGCAGGTATGGGTACCTCTGCAATGGCTATCACTGTAATTGCATTATAATGTTTTAATATTTGTCATGTCTCATTATAAACTCTCCAAGACATGTTCCACCACCATAACAGAGAAAATGTAAACTGAGACATGCTTTTGTTCATCAGACAGTGAGAGATTGAGAACAATGCCAAGTGTAGCAGAGTATCCCTTCCACACACACATGCCCTAAAATTTTATTTTATGAGGGATGGGGGGGTGTTATCATTAGAACCAGGCTGAGATGAAGGTAAACACAAACTGAGTAGAGATTAGAAACATTCAGCCAGCAGAGAAACACACTGAAAAACCAGAACTAACTCCCAGCTTGCACATTCACCCCAGTCAAAATGCAAAACTCTCAAAGTGGCATGTTTGAAAACACAATATGTAAGAGGACTGTAGCTAAACAGCACATTAACAGTGAGAAATTTAGATTTTTTTAAACAACAGTCTAATCAACACCTGGGTTTGAATCTAGCCACACTTGTTGAGGCAGATCTTTGTTTTCTAAAACTAAAAAAACTCAAAAAGTCTGGAATTCCAGAGGAATGCGTTTGATTTGCTGTGAGTTAGAAAATGCTCACATAGACATATCTGAATAAGGTGTTCAATAGCATGCAGTGCACTGTTGTCTGACTAAAATGTATCTGATAATAAGGTTTAACATGGCCACTGTGAGAATGGGCTCTTTCTATTGGTGAATCCAAAAACATTTACTGATTATATACAATATAACTTTTGAAACAAATCTCTGTTTTGGCAATTTTGGTCACATGTGTAGCTATAAAGTGTCATTTCTCTTGGTGGAGGGTGAGGCATAGCGGGGGGTGTAAACATTGCAGTTCTGGTGTCAGGGTTTCCAGTATTTGTATTTCCTATTTACTAATCTACAATCACTCAAATGAATAGTCCTGGACTTCTGCTGCTGACACAATTCTAGCTGAACACATCCAGTCCATCCTTTAATTCCTACTTTAAATATTTACGTGTTAAACATGGGCCCTTGGTTGTTGTATTAGTTTAGCGTCAATGGTGGTATAAGTAGTACAAACCTGTTAAAATCCAAATAAATTTACATGCGGTTAACTTTTCATCGGACAACAATCCAATGTAAAAAAAATGGTTTCAGAGTCTTGTAGGATTTTTTTATCTCCTCAATGTTGAAATTAAAGTTGTCTGGAGTTATGTCATGTGGGTATGAAAGACACCTTCTTAATTATTTATTTTTTTGATGTGGGTTTCCAAATATGCATTAGCCAGGCTCGCTAAAACAGCAAGCCGACAAACTACACCGATGAGAAGCTGCTAATGTTAGTACAATAGTTAGGCACATATGATTACAACATAATGCTAATCAAATATATAATAACTGAGCCAGCCTCGTTCATTTTTAAGAAATGTGCCGAAAACAATTCCTTCTGTTTGCATAGAGACAACTTAACTCAAATGCAGAAGATTCAGAATATGCACCAGAGCAACTCATTTTATTTTTGTATGCTGCCAAGCAACAATTACATATAGCCTAATGTAACTTTATCAACATAATTGCCAACTGAGGATGTGATGGAGTGTTTTGTACGTCTGTCAGGTTTACTAGCTGCGTTCATAGGTAGTTAAACCTATATCACATTCAGTCATTCATTTAATCACTGACTCAAAAGAGATTCACATTTCTCATGATGTTATTAACATGTAATAAGTGAGAGAAAATGTATGTGTGTACGATTGTGGGTATGTGTGTGTGTGTCAATGGGTTGTTGGGAAACATAAATTATTCATCAATAGGCTAATGTTATTGGACGATGTCACCACCGCCTGACAGGGGAGGAGATTGTTCGTTTTACAGGAAGCTTTTCTCACCAGACAAAGGCAACTCAAAACGTATTTGGGTCTTTTTCCACTGGCTGGTATTATGGTTCCAGGTGTTATTGTGCATTTGTTGTGTATAAGTGTAATTTTGCCAAGCAGTGATGACAGTTACATATTCTATAAAGACATTCATATCTGTATGTGAGTTACTGTGTGCATGCTGACTTCCCATGTATTGTTGTGTGAACACCCTTAATTTAAGACAATGATACTTGGGTTACATTTGAGGCAGTTGAAACAGGCAAATTTTTTTATTTTTTATTATCCATTTGATTAATCTTAGTAAGGGGGATGGTCGGTGGTTACATACTGTATGGTTTTCCACCATTCCTCCTTCAATTGCTGGTTGTCCATCAGCCTTGCCTCAAAATGTTACCAGTGTATCGTGGTCCAAACAGAAATAAACATGATTATATGGAGACAGGACACATAGAGAGGAAATCCAAACCACCAGACTCAGGTGGACAAATTTTCTAATTGTTTTCAGTATTTTAACCACTTGAGATGTGCATGATTTTTTCATGTGTATTTAAAAAGCCTCACATGTGAGATCATCACCTGCACATTTGGGTAAAACCGATCACTTTTCATATTTATTTTTTCAAATTTTATGTACTATATAACTTGATGAGTGTTTTACCTGGGTCTGGTTCTCTATCTGTCTTAATGGATCAGTCTCCTGTGAAGAGCTATGGGATAAGACAAAAAGGTTTTTCCTGTACCTAACTGACCAATATTAATAAAGATGACTTAGAATCTCCTTTTTCTTACTGATCTTTTGTGGCTCTCATTTGAAGTCAGCTTTGATTTTAGGGGGAGTCATGAAATAGGATACTGCTACAGTTGTCAATAAGTCGCAGTTTCACTACTAATCTTTTTTCTCGATTATTCATCATGTGACCACACTGACAAAGTGTCCTGTCAGTCATGGTTTTTACTCTTCCAGATGGAAAAACAAACATTAGTAAGGAGTAGTAAGGAGTTATTATTTTCATTACTGATTAAGCTGCAGATTATTTTCTCAATTAATTGATTCATTGTTTCAACTATAAAATGTCAGAAAAATGCCTGTTATAATTTCTTTGAGCCCACAATGATGTCTTCAAATATCTTTCTTTGTCTAATCAACAGTCAAGAATACAAATATATTCAGTTGACTATAATGTATTAGACAGAAAAACTTCATATCCTTACATTTGAGAAGCTACAAACAGCAAATATTTGGCTTTTTTTCTTTAAAAATAACTAAAATAACTTGCTTATCAAAATAGTTGTCAATTAATTTTCTGTCAATCGACTAATGGATTAATCAACTTATTGTTGCAGCTTTAGTAAGAAGAAAGCAGACACATGTCCTGCTCTCGCTCCTGAATTCTTTTAATGTCTGGATTTTGGTCTCAGGACGTCTTCTTTGCAAATACTGAAGCACCCAGCAGGGTGTGCTGTGTTCAAATAGTAGCTGTACATCATGGAAAAAGAAAAAAAATATCAGGCATCAAGTGGAAGAAAGAGGAGTGTTGCTGAGTGCTGCTGTCCGTGGTACTGAAACCAACCAGCAGCCCACCCTGTAACCACAGCTGATGTGATGCATTATCACTAACAGTGACCACTGTCCGATGGCTGTTTATGTATCAACATTTTACATACGAATCCATGCCAGCCCCCCAGTAGTGCTGCTGAAAAATGCAAAGGCATTTCTAGGAGAACAAGCATGATAAAAATAAAAATTGATTTTATTAGATAAACAGCATTTTTTACTCATTAGTAATATATGACTCATGAGCTTTGAATTTGTTGCTATCAAAAAAAATCACAACAAGTTTTGGTTTACAAACAAAAACTTTATGTTTAACATACAAACTGTATGCACAGAGTTGCCAAAAATAATAATACATTTACATTATTTTTTAAAAATAGATCTTTAAATAGTTTCTCCGACAATATCTTAATATACATATTTGACAAGTCTTTGCCTTGGATTTCCTAGATAATTGAAATGTTTGGGTCTTCACAAAGCATACTCAACAAGTGTCTCCTGACATGGGTAAAATGAACTATATGTTTATCCACATTCAACCAAAGATTAGATCCGCTTCCCATAGTTTTAAAAATCAGATTTGCTGTACCTCTGCCAATTGAAGTCTATGGACAAAATACGAAAAACATCATGCAAAGAAGAGCCATCAAATAAACTCTTACTATTTAAGGTAAAAGATAACTGTTACTTACATGTTGCATAGCTGTTGCTTAATTAATACAGTAGTTGAATACAGCCTGAGTGTTGTATGTCTTAACTAGATACCACTGACCTGAAAGTTATAAACCTGAAACAATGAAAAACATGTCACAAAATAAAACCATTTAAATAAAATACCTGATAACAATATGAAGATGTTTAAATGAACAGACTGACAGTGTGGCCATTGAAATACCATGCATTTATCTTGCATCAGTACTTCACAAATGTAAATTAGAGCTATATGTGAACATACTGCTACATAAATAACATGTCCATCAAACAACAGAATGCCAGATCATTCCCTGCCATTCAATAATTTTCTAATAAAGCCCTTTTCAGATGTGAAGCTTCAATGCAACACCCGCACATTGCTACACTGCATTCAGTAAATACACAGAACTTCATCATCCACATTGTAACGAGCTTTGTAAATGGTCCAGTTAAATATGATTTTGTTTAACATACATTTATACAATACAGACTCTACAGAGAAGAGTGAAGAATCAGTGGATTTAGTGCGATAAGAGTAAACAGAGCAAAGTTCATTCGTCATTTTCTTCCTTTACTTCATAACATTATTTAACTGTATAAATAACATGTAGATGTGCATGTAGAGCTTCAAATCACACCTTGATCAGTCACTAGTTTTCTCCATGTTGGTTTGTCTTTTCTTCCTCCTCCTCAAATGTTTCCTTCATGTCATTTCACCTTAACCTCTCTGACACCTGAAGATCTCAAGAATTGTCATCAAAGGTATCCTCATGTGTTTTTCAGTATCAGTATGCCTCAGCTTGATCTAAAGATGCTTAAGTGTTGATGAATCAAATACAGTACAAAAGAATGATGAAACCTGATTGTTTAACTCCCCTAATTACTGATTTGTTCTTATAAAAGCAATCATTTTAAATCACAGTCCTTGTTTCTGATCTCTGAGGAGCACTGAGGTGAAGTAAAACTTATAGTTTCAACGTTAAACTCGAACTCGAGACACTTATGTCAGTGTTTCTGTTGGTGTCCAAGTTAAATTTACCAAGTACTTACAAAACTGTCTTTGATTTTCTGTCACACCTCAGTCGCTCTGCTGGCATCAATGAATCTGGAAATGCCAGTATGAAACAAATCTTAATCAAATCTCTTGCACATTGTTACATGTGCTACAAAAACGAGTTTGTTGAAGTACAGCAAATACAGGCAAGTAGAGTTAGTAAAAAAAAAAACACATTTGCACTATAAAATCAATTGTCTTTAGTCACTCATTTCTATAGAGAAAGAACGCTCTGTTCTGTGCTTTGGTGCTCCTGAATACAGGCAAGTGGATGAAGTCATCAGTGTGAAACATGTCTCTGTGGCTTCTATCTATGTCCTTGCTCGATCCCCCAGGGGTGGAAGTGTCCAGCATCCAGCAGCATTTCCCCCAGCTTCTGTAGAAGCCAAGGGTACCAGTGCAGTCCATCAGTCTGCGGTTCTGAAGGTCCCATGAAGCTGTAGAAGAATTGCAGTGGGGCCAGAACCCAGTGGGCCAAATGGTGATTGTCCACAGCAGCATAGCAGGATGCCAGTATGCCGTTCACCACTATAGAACCGTGCTGGGTTAGTGGGGCATATAACCCAGTGATTTTCTTCTCCTCTACAAAGGTCACGACTGAAAGTTTTGCCCCTTTCTCTTGCGACGTTAGCACGCACTGTCCGGGCTGGACCTCGCTGGCAAAAACTGTCCTGAGACCTGCCTCCTCGCTAGGCCTGGCCCCACGTATAGAGCCCAGAAATGGCCCTTCAGCTGTCTCTTCGCACGCTGGCTCACTCAGCCCACCAGTACAGTCTGTGACAAAGATCAGGTGTGCCGCTGTGAGTGTAATATTAAGTCCTGCGTCGGTGCCAATGACGTAGAAGATCTTTGTGATGTTGGGCTGGCGATCCAAAAAGGATAATATTGGGCTGTAGAGAAGCGGGCCATGGCCATCTGTCGTTGAAGAAGCCAAAACACGTTCACCAGGGTGAAGATCGCGCATCTGTTTAGTAGCTCCACCCTCGAGGATAACCTGAGCATCACCAGGGAAACAACCTCCAGTTTTGGCTGCCACAGAATGTTCTGGGGAAATTAAGAAAAGAGGAAGATTATTATATTCTTCTTAATTTAGTCCTGTTTCAATTTTCATCACATAATTCTTTGTTGATGATGTGGGAGACAAAACAGAAAGAGAGTAAAATACAGTTGGAACAGTGTAGCAGAACTTGGATTTCTGCATCTGCAGGTTATTCTAGGTCACTCAGTGATCTATAAATCAGGTCAGACTTTGACACCGACTCAAGGACAACTTTATCTTGGTGGATCAGTGGTAGATTGTTAACATATGTATATAATGTGACTCATGTTCCAACTTTGTCTTTTCTCTCTGCGTCTGGCTCTCTTCTCATTCTCAAACCTCATATACACACACACACGCACACACATACACACAGAGAGAGAAACACACTTAAGAAAAACATGTCTTAACAACACAGCTCAAACCTCATTTAATTTTGCACTATTGAAAATAAACCAGAGATGCTTGAAAAACTCTTTTAAAGATTTAATCTCACGTCTGAGTGACCCTCTAAACACTCAGTAATGCTAAGGCCTACGAATTCGAGTTGAAATCCATTATACATAGTTTCCAAAATTAATAGTGTTTCTTCTGAGGTTTGTCAAATTCTTCACTGGAATGTGTTTTAAAGACAATAGGCAAATTGGCAAATAGGCATGCCTCTATTTCTAAGATAATGCTGTCAAAGGGGACAGTTTGCCCCTCTACTTTGCTTTGGCACGCATATCTGTCCTTCTAGTCTACTCAATTTGTCAAAACTAAGACAAGTAATACACCATTATGGCAGCTGTCTGCCTGATGTTGTTCTGTAGTCATTCATTTAGGCTGTCAAGGATGCCAAAAAAACATGCATTTGATCTTGTTTGGGTATTTCTGAATAAGGCGGCCCTTTAAGACGCAGTGAGACGAGGTGGCAAGAAGAGGTAGTCAGCAAGAGCTAATGGATAACCAGCTGATTGTATCACCACAGTCAGAGCACGGCCTGGGGTCAGAGACAGGAAAGAACACAGACTCATTTGGAACAGAGCTAGTGGAAGGTACGAAAAGGTAACAGGGCAAAAAAAAAAAAAAAAAAATACAGCAGAATAGAATATTTTGCAAGGACTATTGTGGAGCAAAATCTGTTTGAAATAAGAACTTCATCACCATCAATCAGTGTAAGTGTGTGTGTATGCGTGTGTGCATGTACGTGTGTGTGTGTGTGTGTGTGTGTGTGTGTGTGTGTGTGTGTGGGAGGGTTGTCTTAAGGCAGTCTTAAGGCAGCCAAATATTTGTCCAAGGTGTGTGTGTCTGTAAGCCTGAAGGCTGCAGAAAAGGAGGTCTGTAACCAGGAGGTGATAAGACTTAGATAAGAGATCTGAGAAAAACCTACTGAAGGAAAAGCAACAGCAAAACAAAGAGAGAGTTAATCATCTCACAGCCTACTAACCTCAGCGGACTGTAGTTTGGTATCAAATAACTGGTGGTACCAGACATGGGTTTCTAAAATGTCTCAAAAGTTAGAATAGCTTGAGGTTGAATGTGGTCAACTATTGTTTGCTTTAAGGTCTGTCCCTGATTTATGTTTCATAAAGAGAAACACTTTAAATATACAGTTATGTTTATATGTACGTTTTTATTAACTGATTCAATAATCTTAATTTTATCCAGTGGATATCACCCCACTAGTTATTGGCCTATTGCATATATTAGCCATTGCACTACCCCACCACTAAACAATACATCCATATCAAAAATGGCAGTTTAAGACTGTATAAGAGTAAATATTTTATGATCACAAAGACCGATCATTTTATGAGCAGATCTGACCAAGAAGAGAGACTGACTACAGCAAAGAGCACAGGTGCACATCCTGCTTTGATTGGCTCCCAATAGGCCATACACTCAAACACACACACACTCAAACACACACACAGACACACAAACACACACACAGACTGATGATATAGGCACTGAAAGGCAAGCTAAACCATTAGTGAATCGCCAACAATGGGTCTAGCAACAACAACCTCATTAGTGTTAATGACAGCTGGCCTCAAACAAAATAACATACAAACACACACACTGTAGCTCATATCCATCTCTTACCTGATTTGACGCTACAGTGAATGTGGGCCTTGGACTCGTAGTAGACCCAGTCAAATCCTGCTTCTACTGCCAGCCGGGCCAACATGGCATATTTGTTTCTGTCCCTATGAGGAAGGAATAAAAAGATATTCTCAATTCCAAATGTCATAAATCAAAGCTTAACTATCACAGTAAACTTCACCAAAGATCTACCTTTATTTTGAGATTGACATTCAGTATTTATATAGATAATATAATTCACTACATGAAATGATCAATTCCAGGTGGAATTTGGTCACACACTCACATTTTAATTTATTATCTGCAAAAAATTGTCTGAAACTGGCTGATCCTTTACATCACTTATAAATTGATTGACTGAGTTGTTGTCTGAGAGACTCTTAACAGTTTAAATGTTCGAATATGCATGTAGCTTTCTAATTCTGCATGTTTCTTATCTTATTTATACATTCATATTTATACATCTGCTCTATTGTGTGCCTAGTGTACCTGTCAGAGGTGGTGATGTCAACAGCACGTCCCTCATAGTGCAGTGAGTCCTCTGAATGATGGCCGTCCTCATCCCAGCCCTCTGTCACTCTCAGCTTCACACCCGGCCACATGTTCATCACAGAGATGGCCAGAGAGTTTAACTTGTCTTTACAACGCTAAGAGCGATCCAGGACAGGGGAGAGAGTAGGCAGGTTGTTAGAAACAACCGATTCAAGTACAAAATTAACATGAACTAATAAAGCTGAGAGAGTAGCCTGAAGTAGAAAAAGATCAGCTGGTTTGAGAAAAGTTTGTTGTGATAAAGCCATGTGATGAACAGATACCCAAGTTCAGACTTAGGAGAAAGCCACATACACATGTGGACTGTGTGTGTGTGTGTGTGTGTGTGTGTGTGTGTGTGTGTGTGTGTGTGTGTGTGTGTGTGTGTGTGTGTAAGTGTGTGTGTGTGTGTGTTGTGTGTGTGTGGCGCGCCAAATAGCCAGATAAAATCAGATTCACTGCATTGATGGGCAAGGTGGAATGTGTAAAAAAAAGAGAAAGAGACAGATAGAACAGGAAGAGAGCTGAGAGACAGATAGACAGAAGGAGAGCACGAGAGTCTGAAACGCTGAGACATGCCCCTCAGGTACTCAGACAACTGTGACATTAGATAACTCCCAACTAACACACACTCAAAACAAAAAGGGGCACACATGCAAAGAAATGCATACCATTGAGTCAGGTTATTTGGTCAACGCACACAAAACTATTCACGTGTGCTCGGGGTGATTTAGTAGTTTTCCCGCAGTGGAGATCTATTTGCTCAATTTGAATGTGGTTTGTAATAAATTGTTAATGTTAATTTCCATCAATAACTTCATCCAATTCATGCACAAAGGCTGGGCAGAGATTAGGCGCACTGAGCGTAAGGGAGTCACTGCTCCATTTGCTACAGTACAGTTACATGGGAGAGAAGTGTCTTACTTGTAGGCCAAAAAATAAAAAATAAAAAATTTAAAAAAAGGTTAAAAAAAATTAAACTGAAATGCCTCAAAGATTAAGATTACTTAGTCGGTTCAATGTGTCATACATTGACTTAGGTTAACAGTCTCATTCAATCACCCTACAATGAATTGTTTTACGCACTCCCATGTGTGTTGTCAAATAGAAAATGGCACTGATTGACGACGGTTGAGAAAAAAAACTGTTAAACAATATGAAACTCAGTTTAAGAAGGCAATACTTCAAGGCACCAAAAAACACAGCTGCCAGGTATGTCAGGTAGCAAGATCCAGAGGTGAAAGAAGGGCCAAGAGTCAATAGAATCAATCATTTTGGTTTAAACATTTAACTGACAGCAAACATTCAGCAGACAATTGGATGCAACAGCGTGGCTAGTCCAGTCTGAAGTGATTCAGTTCTTTCGTCTACATGGAAAAAGTCTGCTGTAGTCAGCTGTCAGCTCGGAATTAACCAAATAAGATGGTCTACATTGAATTGATCACTATAGCTAATGGACAATACGATGTGATAGCAGCACTCAGAAACAATGGTCCATCTTTGCGCATCTGTGCAAAATGTTTTGCATCCATGCCTTGTACCAATTCATCTCCCCTCCTCACCTGGGTCATGAGCCTGTCGGCGCCCGTGTCCTCCTCATCTTTGAAGATAATATCTGTATTGTAATTCGGCGTTAGTTCTTTAAAGCGCTCGGAGTTGCGCGTTATTTTGCCCTCGGGCCGCCCGCTGGCTCCCAAGGTCTTCTCGGCTACGTTGGGGCTGAACTGCTTGTAGGCTAGCGGGATGAGCTTCTTTGGAAGCCGCCTCTTACCGTACCCCCTCCCCGGCCCGCAGCCCTCCGAGGCAGGTGCGAAGAGGAGGACCAAGGCACACAGAGAGGCGGTGAGAAGAAGGAAGGAGATCCGCATCGCCCCGGGGGGAGGGAGGACTCTCCCGGGGGAGAGAGATGTCTTCAGTACCTCCCCGGTTCAGTTCCGGACTCCATGGTCGGTGACAGCCGCAACGTCTCGTCCGAAAATCTCGGATAAGAGAAGCTCATTCACTGCGTCGGGCACCTCGGCGGCACCGGGCACCATGAGGACACCAAAAAGTTTATAGCGGCTCCAAAATTGACCCAAATTGAGAAACTTCGCTCCCTCCGCCTTACAGAATCAACAGTAAGTCTGCAGGCTGTAAAGTCCGTGTATTTAAACAAACAGGTTCAAAGTCGATTTGGTGGGTGAGAGAGTAAAAGAGAGAGAGAGAGAGAGAGAGAGAGAGAGAGAGAGAGAGAGAGAGAGAGAGAGAGAGAGAGAGAGAGCGGTTTCTGATATCCAAGTTGCAGTGTTGTGGTTTCTCTCCCTCTTTCTTTTGCTCTGGGAAACTGTCACAACATCAGCCACTTTCGCCTGCTGTTTGGTTGGTGCCCTCTCTGGATTGAAAGCTTTTCCTCTCCATATGCGGCCGGCGTGCAACAAGCTGCAGCTTTCCAGTTGAATTGAAGGGATTTGAGTGATCCAAAACGATCTGTTGCCACTTCAGACCGCACCCTGCCAGTCCTGCCCTCCTCTCTCCTCTCTTTCTCTCCCTCTGTCCCTACTCTGCCACCCACCCCGCCCCTCCTGGGCACAGGGCGCACTGGAGAGTCCTGTCCACACTGTGCTGGCAGGCGAGCAAGCAGCAAACAGAAGCTTTGCCCTTTAATGCTGCCACTTCACATTTCCAGTTGTTGTCTTTGTGTCTCTGTGCCCTTGACAGCTCTGTATGCTAACCCCCCACCTCCCACCCAAAAAAAAAAAAAAGGGGGGGGGTTGTTTTAAACTGTAAACAACAGGCAGCTACAATCAATTAAACCAATCAATTTCCTGGAGTATGCAGAACCCAGATTTTTTTTTTCCCTCCCGGCTGCGCTCCAAAATCAAATAAGATCAAGGGTCATTGGTTGACTGGCTGACTAGTGTTTGGTTGATTGACTGGGTAATGGGATGATTTACTAGCTGTGTGACAGACTGCCTGGATGTTTGGCAGGTGGACTAGCTGAAGGATTGCTTGGCTGAACAACTGACTCACTGACTGACTGATGGTCAAACAAATTATTTGACTTGCTGACTGGCTGACTAACTAAATCCATGATTGGTGGGATGCCTGAATGACTGCTGGCTGACAACAGTGCCAATTAGTCTAGACAATCGTCCTAATTAATCAACTAGATTAATTTCTTTATGCCGATTTCCTAAAATGGACAAATTACATTAATTACCTTTGCTGTCTGGCTCCCTGGCTGCTGGCTGTGTGTGGTTGACATACATGCGCACACACACAAACACACACACACACACACACACACACACTGTTTAACACCAGCAAACCCAGCCCCTCCAAATTAGCTCTTCAAATATTTGCCAGCAGAAAATCAGTGGTCTCACCCCTGTTTCTCAGGGCAGGCTCCTTTGAATGAACTGAACTGTACAAGGCTGAGGGTTTCCACAATTTATGTTTTATTATTTGTGTGTGTAAACACCATAAAGTATTTTTGCTGCACCACAGCTTTTCATGTCTCTTGATGGAACAGAGAAAAGCAAAGAGAGAGATTCACACAGAGTAAACAGCCATCTATAGCTGTGTTTACCTTTTAGCTGAAATAGAACGTCAACTGGCACTTGTGTAAATTCATTAGAACTTTCCTGGTATGGAACATACGAGCCAGTTAAGAGAAATCAAAGTTTGTCATAAAGGTTTTATTGTTTTCCCCAATTTGATTCCAGCTTTGTAAGGTGCAACGGCTCTGATAATGAAGTTTAATCGCATCTTAGAAAGGGAACCTCTTTGCTTTTTAGTCATAAGGGATATGGGGTATACCTGTAAATTCATTCGTGCCACAGAACTTAGCCGCACCATTATTGAAAGAGTGTGGAGGGCATGGTCATCCACCACCTTCTGTAAAGTCTTACAGCTAAAAAGTTGCCTTGCAGAGCTTTTAGCTATATGCCTCATGTAGTAGAGCACATTGACCATTAAAGCAACTGTTGATATTTGGGGAAATACACTTATTTGCTTTCTTTGCCGAGAGTTAGATGAGAAGATCACTACCACACGCGCTCTGTTTGAAGGTAACGAAATATGCCTACCAGCACCTCTAAAGCTCAATTAACATGTTATAACTCATTTGTTTAAACATCATACAAACACTGATTTGTAGCGACAAGTTGCGTTTTTTCAGGGGGTTACTTTGGCTATCTCTTGGCCTGGAGCCCTTCCTGGAGTCCAGTTGCCTGGCGACCTCGTTGTGACGACAAGATTTAAGGAAGTTGCTGCTCTCAGCCAAGAAATAATGTAGCACATGACGCCCACCCTAAAACAACAAATTTCCAATTTAACAAACTTGATACTACATCATAATTAGTGAGCTTTAGAGATGTTTGTAAGACAATTTTTTTGCCTTCGGACAGAGCCAGACTAACTGTTTCTCCCTGTTTCCAGTTTTTATGCTAGGCTATACCAGCTGCTTCATTTTTACCATAAAGACATGAGAGGGGCATTGATTTTCTTCTCTATCTCTGCAAGAAAGCAGGCGAGCATGTATCCCAAAATGTCCTATTCCTTTAAGGCTTAGTGGTTCAACCCCTGGTGCTTGAGCAAGACACTGAACCCCAAATTGCTATCAATGAAAAGGCCAGCGCCTTGCATGGCAGCTCTGTTGCAGTTGGCCTATGGACATTGGTATGTGTGAGGCATCAGTGCAAGCCATTTACCATTCACACTCTTAAACAACTATACAGGGGGCATTTCAGTTTAGAATAACAATTGCAGAGCTGCTGTGGCCCATTACACATGCGAGTGCTGATAATGTTCTCGCCTCATTGAGTGTTGCGTCAACATGTGTACATAGATTTGCATTCATCTGTGTGCATGCGAGTGCAGAAATCTTTATGCAAATTTGTGTGTACCCACGTTTGCACAAGCATATGTTTTCCTGTAACTATCAGCATTTTGTGGGTGTGCGTGAGCGT
Organism: Thunnus maccoyii; assembly: GCF_910596095.1. Lineage (NCBI taxonomy): Eukaryota > Metazoa > Chordata > Actinopteri > Scombriformes > Scombridae > Thunnus > Thunnus maccoyii. Next base: position 15,391,347 of record NC_056543.1, read on the forward strand.
GTGTGTGTGTGTGTCATCCTTCCTTTGAAGATCATAAATACGGGCGTGGCTCCAGGCAGGCCCGCTGCCTATTCAGCGTGGCTGTCGACAATGCTTCAGAAGTGGTCACATTTTCTCATCCATCCATCCCTCCCTTCATCTATCTGTCTTTAAGTTCTTCTTTGCCTCAAGAAAGGACACCATGGTCTTTCAAGCAGGCAACAATCTGATCAGACCAAACCAGAGTGGAGCCTGACACCCCACATCCCACCGACCCACCCCTAAAAAAATCTTCTTTCTCTGTTACTATTCATCAACCTGTCAATTTCTCTGTCTTACACTATTTCTGTCAGCCCCTTTCAGCACTACTGCAATGGTTCACATACTGTAAGGTATGAGCTCAAACACACATCCGCGCACATGCAGGCACACAAACACACAAGCAAAGACACACATATCCAGGCATGTGTGCACAGTACAACCTCACATGGTCACACACGCACACACCAGGCCAGCCGACAACCCAACCAAGCATCAGTGCCTCACTCATTGATGTTTGTTAAAGTTATTAATTTTCTCTGTGAAATAAGAGGCCACGGTGGCAGGACAGAGGGAGATGGGTGCCAGCCCCAGAATCTCTCTCTGCTTTCATCTACTGACACTGGGGCTCTATGAGTCCACAGCACAGGGCCTTTGCATGGGCACCGGGGTTACCCACGCATACCCAGGGCTCTAACCAACAAAGGCTCTGAGTGGGGCAAAAGGAGGAAAAGACAGATGAAAGGAAATGCTAAGAAGGAGATAAAGAGCAAGAGATTGAGAGGATGTGAAAGGGTTGATACATAAAGATAATGAAAGAGGGTGAGAAACTGTACAAAGGAAATGAGGAGGACACGTTGGAAAATGGCGGCACAAGATGTGAGTTGGGCAGTTGATAAAAGAGAAGAAGAGAGAGGTCGGATGGGGGGGAGTATGGGAGAGAGTGAATACATGGCACATTAACTGGTAAACAAGTGAGTTTGGGTTGTTTTTCAGTCAGTGGTAGCTAGCGTGTTTGTGGCTTGTGGTGGATCGCTGTAATGGGGGATAAAGGACGTTATGCTCAAGGTAACAGCAGCTGGTGGCTAAAACCACTATCCCTCTTCCTCCTCCTCCTCCTTCTGTCCCTCCACACACTCCAGCATCCAACCCCAGACCACAATAAACACCTAAAACTACGTCTTTATACACTAGACTTCTAAGTATCAGAGTGGTTCTGTCTGAGACCTTGTAAGCCTTAATCTTCCAAGACAAGGGGATACAGCTTGACCGGATGATTTCCTAAACGTGGAGCACACTTAACTGTAGTCTCACACATTTTGCCATACATTTTTGGCAGCGGGTGCCGCTCGGCCAGCAAGAGCCATTTTGGAGCCAAGCCGGAGCAAACATGGCAGCCAGTGAAAACCACAATGACCAAATCTGTCTATCAATGGTTGAGAATGGCACCAATACCCGTCTTGCTAAAGGCCAGTCCAGTGCAGTGTGTTTGGTCAGAGAGCAGACAGAAGGAAAATAAAAGCAGGATGATATAAAAGTGGAGCACAGGCTAAATGTGTCTTGGAGTTAGCGGGCTAGGCTAGCCACCGCATGGCTAAAGAAAACAAAGAGCTGCCCAAGGGACTGAAGTTCACTGTGCTGTGATACAAAGCACATGCATGGAGAGATGGAAGCACACATGTATGCACATACACAAGCACGCAGGTAGCCACAGCAGTGCCTACAAAACTGCAAACATAGTGTTATACAGCCACATACACACACACACACACTTCCATGTGGACGGACAGATTCACAATGCTTTTCAGGATATTTCTGCCCCCTCACACAAAATAGAAAATGACATAATACAAAGAGTTTTCTTTCAGTGTTTTCCTAATATAGTCACTGTAAAACTATGACAAACTTTAGCTGTGACTAAAACAGCAAAAAACTTTATTTGAAATGAAAAAAAGAGAAATTCCCTTTTTTCAACGAGAACTTAAAGCGGGGACATCAATGCAACAACCTAAATCCAGCTGCAACTGGAGACTCAAATTGCTACTTCATAAATGCATTTGAATGGTGTATTTATTAATTAGATCGTGTTGGAAAAAAGTCCCTTTAAAAGCCAAGTCTTAAAATAAGAAACTTGAGGGCTGAGTAAGACTCATAAGATTGGAGACTTGCTTAAAGATTGTTGACGAAGACACGAGTCAAATTTGTATGAAGTGTCCTAATAACAAGTCCAGGAGCTGGGTAATGCCAACAATAATGCAGTCAGTGCTCCTGCTGTACTTTCTCCATGTCAAATGAGGGATTTTTTTCTCCCTTACTCCATCCCTCTCTCTCTCTCTCTCCTGAGTGTGTGCCACATCTGTGGGCTCTGTGGTGATGTTTCTCTGCTCAGAATGGATTCACCAGCTCAAAAACGTCCTTATTATATTTATATTTTACTACACCACTAGAAAACCATGCCAGCTGGGCTGCAGAACTTTGGGCAGAAAGAGGGAGAGAAAGCGAAGGGGGAGGAGGGCAAGTGAGAAAGAGAGTGAAGAGTGAAAGATGGAGAAAAATGGAGGGACGCAAACAACTAGTAAGACAGAAAAGAGAACAGGGAACGGCAGACAGGTAAGGAAGGAAAGTGGAGCAGAAAGAAAAGCAGAGTGAAGATGAAGAGCAAAAGAGAGATGTGAGAAAAGCGCATGCGAGGCAGAGAGGTGGATAGACAGAGGCTGAGTGGGAACCCTGAAATAGGCTGTGACAATATGATTACCCTGGGTGCTCAAAGGTAAACAAAGAAATGGATGGTAGATAGATGGAGGGATATGAAAACAGTGTTGAGTCAAGTTACAGTACTCTTACACACACACACAGAGACAAACACACACACACACACACACTCACACATGCTTATTGGCATGCTAACTGGAATCAGAAAAGCAACAGTGACCTCTGATGATTGGAACTGGAGGAAGGACAGAGGGACGTGGCTTCGGGAGAACGCAGGGAGGGAGGCAGAGAGAGGGAGTTGATGAGAGATGAGGGAGGGAGAAAGTCCACAGATGAGGAGAGAGGAGGTCAGTGGAGGGGTAAGTAGGATGACAGGAGGATTTGGATGAGTGGAGGGAGAGCATGTAAACACAAAGGGAGAGAGTGAAGTCAGAGAGAGAAGTGGGGGAAATGAGAGAGGAGCATAAGAAGAAGTATAATTGTGTATGGAGACATAAAAATAATCAGAAAACTACTTAATTGTTTGTCTCCTTCTTCTTCATTCCTGTCTCTGAGAGCCATCCATTCATATTTTTTTTTATTACATAACATTACATTATTCTGGCAGATGCTTTTGTCAGGAACAAGAGCTAAGTGTCATCAAAAAAGTGCCTCCCACCCAAACAAACAGCTCTGATCATGTGGTGCGAAAAGTGTGTTTTTCTGAGGCGAGGCCGAGAGTGTGAATTATAAAGTGCAGGCAAAAATTACATGTATCGCTACTTTTTTTGCTACTTTTTTTGGTGCAGAGGTCTGGTGGCAGATGGTTGGCTCTGGTGAGGAGGGAGTTGCAGTAATCCAGGCAGAAGATCATAAATGCCAGGATGAGCACTGGGGCCGCCTTCCTAGTTAGGGAGAGTGTTTTGCTCCAAATGTTGTGCAGGAGGAATTTAGAGGAGTTAGAGACAGCTGCAATGTTCGCCGAGAAAAACAGTTTGTCGCCAAGGGTCACACCCAGGTTGCTTGCTGTCTAAATTGGCATCATCACAATATTGGTAATGGTGATGGATGGTTCTCAGTATTCCCCTCCTCTAAGAAAACACGAAGTTCATCTTGTCCCTGATGAAGTTTAGGTGATGGTTGGCATCCCCTCTGATCCCTCTCTTGCTACACAAGTGTCTTAATGTAAAAAGAGAAGAAAATGGGTCACAGAATTGAACCTTTGTGGAACCCCTTTCAGTAGGCAATGTAGCTTCAGACATCGGTCCCTGCTTTGTCACCTGGTAGGAGCAACTAGTCGTATAAGGTGCAAACACAGAGAGTACAGACTGAGACACACAACCCTTGAAGGGTGGAGAGAAAGATCTGGCTGTTCACCATGTCAAACACAGCAGATAGACCCAGGAATATGAAGACAGACAGTGAGTTTGCTCTAGCACGGTAGAGCGCCACTGTCACTACAGGGAGGGTTAGCTCAGGTGAGTTGCCTGCCTTGAATCCAGACTGGAGGGGGTCTAAGAGGTTTCCCACTTACCCCAAATCCACCATGCTCCTTCACCAACACTTAGCTGCCACTTTCTCTACCACCACCTGCATCGAGAATCCATCCAGAATCAATCTGTACTTGCACTCCAATATTAACTTACATACAATATAAGTTTTAGCAATGATACTTTATATCTGTAAATAAATCTCTCCTGATTTAAAAGTCATGGTCAAAAACCATCCAATCAATAACTACCAAAGAAAGCCTCAGGAACTCCAAACAGAATATTTGAACATCTGTTGCCATCAACATGTTACTCTGGAGAGAAAACACATTTGCCGTGGTTTCCTTTGAAGTAACATTAAAGTTTTGTTCTGGAATCTTTTTTCGACTCTGTCATTTCTGTTGGTCATTTGAAAAAGTCATTGCAAAGCTCAGTGGGATCCATGTAGTTAAATAAAGGGTAATTCACAAATAGTGGGACAGGACTAGTATAATCTAAATCTAGCACAGTCAGATCTGGCCCATTTATAGGTTTACATTAGTTTGCTAATTCTGCAATAAAACCAAAACAATTACTCCTCATCTCTTGTTGCACAGAAAGGCATTTATAGAAATCAACATCAGATTCACTTTCCCATGAACCAGAATGGAACAACTGAGGAAGGAAATCAGGACATTGGAACAGTTTTATTGAACAAACAGCAGAGTTAATCGAGATTGTTATCAAAAGGAAGTAATACTGGCTACTCCCAATAAAACTAAGACCACAATAGCCACAGTGTCTACTGTGAGAGTTTTGCCAGCAGCACACTGCTACACAATCAATCAAAGAAATGCATCCACATTTATACGATACAGTACAAGGAAATTTGGCTGTTGTTCCATTTGTAATACTGTCCATCCATCAGCAAAAACCCTTTCCAGTCTGGGGATTTAAACTAGGAATCGTTCAATCATAAGACATTTCCTTTATTATTTGAGTGCATTTGGTTGAGAAATTAACTTGAATTGTAAAGCCATCATACTCAAGTAAGATAACACTTATCATGCAGTTATGAAAAAAGGGTTTAATATAAATTAAACAACACAAAAAACTGATAATTGATGTCCATACAAACATGTTAATTCACTTATTGATTGCTTTACAGAAGACATGTTCAAGTCTGTGGGACAAAACAAATCTGTTGATTTCCTGTCATTTAGCAAAGATTTTCACACACACACACACACACGAAGAATCTGATCTTATACCAATATAAAAGAGAACCAGGAAGAAAGAAGAATCGAAATAAAGAGAACGTAGAGATAGAGAAAGCAAGTAAGTGAAAAAAGAAAGATGGCGAGATAGAGCAAAAGGGAGAGATGGATGGCTAGAAGACTGGTACTGATCAGTAGCTCTTTCTGTGATGCGGCTTCCAGCTTCCAGCCCACTGATTGGTCAGCTGCCTAACTCGGAACATGCGTTCCCACAATCCCTCAGCACCACTTCAATCCCACCACAATGGTTCACCACTCTGCGGCTCAAAACAGTGCCTGCTGGCATGGGCAACATATCAATAAATTCATTACACATTTATACTTAAATATTTATACTGCAGCAGTGTGTTTTGCACAGAGATGGTATTTATAGTGTGTGTGTATGTGTTTGTATGTGTCTATGTGTATTCATATTTATAGCACGGTGTCACATCGTAGCTCTGTGCTGCGGTGAGACAGCTGTCTGGGGTGGGGGTGGGGGGCGTTGGCCTATGGGCAGGGTGGAGGGGGGGTGCATGCAGAGTAACAGAGAACAAGTGGAAAGCCTGAGGGATAGGCATTTAACAGAGATGTATAGTAGACAAGGAGAGAGGAAACCCAGTCAGTGAACAGAGAGGAAGAAAAGAAAAATAAATGGTCGAGAAGAAAAAGGGGTGGCACACAGTACGTAAATGGGAGAGTAAGAATTAATGACGCATTTGAGAAAATAAACAAAAAGCTAAAAATAGCTTATAACAATCCACATTACTGCTACTACAAACCAGTGTGACCTCCTGTAAAAAAATGCCCAAAGTTAAGAAACACAAACGGGAAAATAAACTTGAAAATTAAAGATAATTTTATTGGCATCACTGTGTAAAGACAGAGAAATATTTATTCTGAGGCTAAACAGAAACTAGGGAAATTACATGCTGTTTTATTGTTCAGCTGTTTATTGAATGAAGACATTCCCATTCAGAGGCCCATTTAGATACTTCACCATTGTTCTTATGGTTACAATGGTTTTTATAAAGTCTATTCAAAACAGTAGCGAGAGACTACGTGCCATGTAGAACATGGCATTGAGGGTGAAAAGGCCACAGTGACATTGGCAAGGCCTCTTAACATGGAGCTGAAAAATAAGTTAATGACACGGGGGCATCTGTGAAAGAGATACTCCTCATCATTATTATTATTATTATTATTATGCTGTACACATAATAACATAGATTGATGTTAGAGTCTTATGTTAATACAGGTGATTTTAAACACATAAATATTGTGTGCAAAAGGTGCTTTTGCTGCGCATAACTAGCTTGTTTGTATCTCCATGGAGTTGACAAGTCAGCTGAACTGAATTCTGGGCCCCATTCTCAACCCTGACAAGATAGCAAAGACTCCCAAGTATATGTCATTCATTGACCCCCCAGCTGTGGTAATACAGTAGTTGTCGCGCCAACTACTTGTAAAAAGTGGAACACTGGCTAACCTGCTCTTTCCCACTGAGAATATAATGTGAGTTGTCAGGGTAATACCTTTTTGGGAAGCGAGTTGAACTGAATTGCTTTGGTGGAGATAGGTCCCCCGTCACATATGATCTTTCTGTGGCCAAAGTGTCCTGACAGTTTTCTATCCTGGCTGGCTAAAAGTGATTGATCCACTCTGTCTCTGTCTCCCTGGTAAGAAACAAACATACGTTGGATTTCAGATTGTCCCTTCTGTACAGGGCTCATCTGTTCCTTTGGGCAACAATATTAAAAAACAAAAAATCAACCTAATTATCATTTAGAGCTATTGGTCATAAAAATCAGTCTACTTATCATCAATACTTGGCCTAACGCTGAAGTCTGATTATCCAACAAAAGCTGAAACTGAATGCCTGATCAGATCCTTCCTTATTCGCTTTTTGATAAGTTACTAGCTCATAATACTTGTGTTACTTAATTAGTGTTTGTGTTAAGACAATTTTAAACACAAATGCATTTGAGAGGTTTGGATTGATGTGTAAAATTGAAGGAAAGAGGTTTTTGTACACCCACAGAACATGGGTGGCCTTGTAAATATTGAACAAAAGGTATGTATCGTATTAAGTGGTGTTATGGTGATTTTCCTTCCAGTTTTCAGAACCTTTTAGCAAATCTGAAATCATTTCCCTTAGTCCATCAGCTCCAGATGTCTAAACAATATTTTACCCAAGTTTGGAAAGTTCCTTTCGATTTTATATAATTTACATATTAAACATTACATATTAAACTGACTGGTTACCCATCAGTTTTACCTTATCATTAGAGTGAAAATGAAATAAATGGAGCAAGAAGGACACAATTTAAGTGTGAAATTCGTCGGATCCATGCAAAGCTCATATGGAAGCTGTAACGTGATTTTTCATCATGACCTCAGTTGTTGCTTTACTAACCCAGGGCACTTTCCTAAAGAGTGTCTCTACTGAGGTTACCACTTTAACCAAACTTTCCATCTGTGTTACAGAGAAAAATGCAGTATGAATGAATTTACTGATGAAAGATTGTTAGGGTTAGCTGGATGTGTTGACTTGTCAACTGCGCGCATGCTGCATATTTACTCAGTGAGCTAGCAGTAAAGGAGCGGAACATACATGACCTGTGTGTGTTTGTGAAGAGGTGCTGAAAACATCTGATGGATTTCCCTCATATATGCATGTTTGTGTAGAATACAGAAGACAGTGCTATCCTCTGATATCCTTTGTCCCATGGGTTGAGGCAATTCAAGGGCATTGATGATCTTTTTCCGAAACTCACCACAGACCTTAGATGAGGTAGTAGTTGAAAATATTTAGAAAAAATCTGTCCACTGGTGTGACCATTAGCAAGGAAGAACGCCGCAGGAACTGTGAATATTTTACCCAGGTTGTTTCTCATCTTCTTTCTCAGTGTGCTTAATGCATATTTGTGCACAAATGGATATGGGAAAAGTGTATGCTCATATTGGTAGACTTCATGTACATACCACTCTCCCACCTCTGTTCTAAAACATGTCTGTGTTGTACTACAGAGGCCTCACTGAAAATAACACCTCAGTCAACCCCAGTGAGTCTTCATTTGACTTCATTCACCATCAACAGCCTCATTTTACCTTACCATAATTATACCTCCACCAGCCTCCATTCCCCTGCAACAACATCTGCACTCCATTTCCATCAAGCATCTCAGCATTAAGATTATATTGTCAATGAGCAAAACATCCGTTTTGGAATTAGTTGACACATCTATAGAATGTTTCACTTTCAACATGCTGTCACCTGGAAATGATAGATATCCTCATGTCTTAATGTTACATTAAATAGGAAACAAAACTGGGTTTATTGCAGCACAAATAAAGCATAGTCCTAAGAAACTCTGAGGACCCTATTTTTGGTCAAATTTTTGTCTGATCAGACAGAGTACAGTCAAAGCATTATAATGTGTTTAGCCAAACACGGCAGTGGTCCAAAAAGTAGAAAGAAATTAGCATAGTTGCTGCAGTGAACCGCACAGCTTCCATAGTTCATGGTCAGTATGAACTTTTACCATTTCATTTTGACTCAAAGAGAAAAGCCTGCAAAAATAATTCATTTTATTAAGTTTTGAATTACAATTTTGTTGTTACAACTCTTTCAAAAATGTCAGGAAACAAGACAGTATAATAATTACTTTCTGTCCATCATGAATACACAAAAAGAAGAGTAACTAAATGCTCATTTACAAAGTTCATTTTCAAACATATGTAAGGAAGTATGGAAAGAATTTCACAGAGATAAAGTAAAAGATTTTTGCACCTTGTTAATCAGGTGGCAATGTATCAATCATAGTTTTATGTAAAACATTTATATAAATTGTGAATTGTGAATGCATACATTTCTGGCTCAGGTCACCACACTGACCTGGATGAGAGGGCAGCAGTTTTTAGATGTGTGAGAGAGAAGGAATGAGAGACGGAGATGATGTGAGAGTAAGAGAGGTTAAAAGAGAGACAGGAACAGGGAGACAGAGACGGACAGACCGAGAAATTAGGGGCTCTACTGACCAAAAACTGCTCTGACTCAGACAAAGTCAACATCTTTGCTGACATCACTGACCATCAGCTCCATCATTTCAACTTTAAATGCTTTGATGCCCCAAACAACCTTCATTTGTCTAAACCCACATGGCTTTTACTACTGCCAGTGAGACAGGGGTAGCCCTGTAGCACTGAAAAAAAAAAGTCAAGGCAGGTTTAGGCTACATCCAAACACATCAAAGTTTTTTAAGTCAAATGATTTCACTGCACAGAAAAAATCTAGTTTCACGATGTAAACATTGTCTAACTTAAAATAGTGAGTTTGGTATCTCTAAAAGATGAAAAAACATTTTCCAAACGTGTCATTTTTTTTTTTTTTTGCAGTGACTGGCTTTTTGGAGAGTGTTGCCCTGAATAAGAGGACTGTTGTGTGAGATGAGAGAGGTAGACAACTGACCACAGGCGTCCTGCAGGCACCAGTCAAATATACACAACGACTTAATTAACACTTGTAAAAACTCTTAACAAGGCTAACGATGTAATTCATGATAGATTTACATATATAATGTAACATTGCATAGGGATAGGAAAGGATATATGAATGTATGGATGGTTGGATTGAAGATATGCTGCTGTTCTGTGTATGATCACAGCATGTAAGAGACAAATGGAAGATAGATAAAGGAGGCAGGTTAGGTTAATGGAGACTAACTTCTCAACAACACCTAGTGAACTATTTGTATCCCAACACACATAATACAAAGAGAATTAAGAGGGGTAAGAGGGAATTTTGGGTTTAAGGTTGTGGTTGTCTGCATGGGGGGGACAGGCAGGCGAGGGGAAAAGGGGGGTGTCGGGGTTTCAAGCCAGCAGCCTCTAATCCTGACACGCTGCCTCTGCCAATTATAAGGGCTTCAAACACGGCCGGTGGGAGGAAAAAACATGACCAGGGAGACCAGACTAGCGCCGGGGCGTATTTAGCAACATACAGGCAGACTGTAATTACATATATGGCCAACAGAGAGATTTAATGACTTTTTCCTCCTTCTACTGATTGACAAGGCAGAAGGGTGGGGGCTGGTGGGGGGAGATGGATAAGGCAGGAAGAGAGAAAGAGAGTAAGAGCAGAACATGAGCTTATATAAAATTTCATTGTGATTTAATGTAGTGAATCATATTTACCAATATTGCATTCATATAGCGCTTTTATCCAATGAAGGCACTGGAATAACCATCAGGAGCTACTTGGGGTTCAGTGTCTCCTTCAAGGACAATTTGCAATCCTTGCAATAAATAGACAACCCGCTCTACCTGCTGAGTCACCGTCTACAGTCACATATTAAAATATACAGTGCACTGTCTAAGCACAGGTCTTGTGTCAAAGTCTGTTCCCCCCTTGAATGTGTTTGGCTCCTGTTAGAACTGTGTTTCCACAGTGCCAGGCTTAGGTTATGGTTAGGTGTAGCAGAAATAACTGGCTGGGGTTAGGGTAAGGTTGGATGCAGGTTAAGGTAAGGTGAAACACATGTCGACAGGGGAACAGACATCGACACACGATGGTGTTTGTGGTGTGACACATTTTTCTGTTGTTTTTGTTGTGGCTCTGTATTCCAGCGTACTGGATTTAATGTGATCAACTCAAAGGTCAATTTACTAGTTTTGTTCTGAGCTTTCAACTGTATCTCAGTGTTCATCACCAGAGCTAACTTCAACAGGGATTCAAGCTGGGTCAGGTGTCATCATATGACCTGTTGTAGGAAGTTAAGCCAATTGGACAAGTTAATACATGTAAACTTAAAGTCATCATAATTATTATTTGGGTTAAAATCCTTTGTGGTCACTGATCACCTAACATATACAATCATGCTAACATGCTCACAATAATGACAATGTTTACATGCCTACCCATGTTTACCAATGTCGCTGTCTTAGTTTAGTGTGTTAAAGTACAGATGAGACTGATGGCAATGTCATTAGTTTTTTAGTTTATAGTTTTTTTCAAGTATTTTAGTCAAAAATCAGTATTGGACAAACTAATATTTTGACTTGATGATGGTGCTAGATGAAAAGTTAAGGGATCACTAAAATCATTAGCATTAAGTCTCTAGAGGCAATAAATGTCTGTACAAAATTTCATGCCAATCCACCCAACAGTTGTTGAGATATTCAGTTCGGACCAAAGTAGTGGATTGACCAACCGACAGACCGTCATTTCCATTCTTGGCACCATGCTGCTACCATGGCTAAAAGCTATTAAATGACAAGCAAGAACAGCTAGTGCCCCTCTGTTTACTGCAATTACATGTAGGGCTGTGTAATATGACAATATATATCATGTGACAATAGAAAAACATCCATCGTTTCATATTACGCTCCATTGTTTATTTCGTTGAGCCGCAAATCACACTCATTACAGCAATACCTTTCGTCATTTGGAGTCTGTCCATCTTTTGTATGGATTACATTGATAAATGACTCTTCTTAACTTTTTACTTGCAAAGCTTTGATTGCACTCACAGTATTGTAACGAGTTTAGTTGTCATCAACTGTCCAACTCTCCACCACTGTCTGTCTCTCCTCTGCTGCGCTGCACACACAAGTAAGGCTCAGCCCCGCCCGCGCTGAGAAAGAGCTGAGAAGAGGAGAGAAGCAGCAAGACAGTGACTATAAATGACAGCAAGACGCAGTAGAGACTGAAGAGACACAGTGGGGTGGGGGAAGCAGACTAACTATTTATTCACTGCCATATAAGTATAGGTGTCATTATCAGGATATGAAATTACCTATATTGGGATATGAGATTTTGGTCATATCGCCCAGCCCAAATACCATGTATCAACAGTTGGTGGAGGTAGAAATGTGCCATAAAAGAACAATTTGCCAAGCAAAGAAGAATGCAGATTTTAATGTTTCAAAACATTTTGAGATTAAATACATTCAAAATTGTTGTTGGGCCCCATGGATGCAAACTATATTTGCAAAATGTTATTAATTGGAAATTCTTAATTGCCTTTAGATGTGACCAGTGACCAGACCAGAAGTGCATGCTGGGATGGGCTCCAGGTTCCTGTGACACTGAACAAGGGAATGGTCCACTGAAGTTTTTAGAGTTTTTTTTTTTTTTTTACAGATTATCAACTGTGTTTCGCAGAAGTGTCTGACAAAAAACTATTTGTTATTGTGCTATATCTATAACTTCCTACATCCTGAATGTAAATTTAATGCATCTTTATTTTGCGGGGGTACAAATGGGATCTGAAATCTACATATTGTATCACCTTTTATCTCTTTTCTGGAAAGATTTCTTAACCATTTGAGAGACATAGAAAAATGATGTTTTCATATGTTGTTCGTAGATAGCGTGCTGCTCTTGTTTACTCCCTTGTGAGCGCCTTACATCATTACAACCGCAGCAACATAATAATAGCGTGCACTGTAGACACACAAAAACAGACATCCACACACACACCTCGTCCCATACTTTCATCGTACACCACATTCACACTTCCCGTAAAACCCTGGCTTCTTAAAAGATGGGTCGGAAACCAAGATGGGTCACAGGCCTACTTCCGGTGGGTTGCCACATGATAAAGACTCCTCATATCTTTTAATGAGCCTGCATCCTGAGCTGTATTTCTCATTTTGGTTTTAATAGCAGAGGATGTTAAAGAAACTGCCATAAACATCCCATTTTATTGGTGATAGATCTCAGCCCCCCCATCTTTCCCCTATCCATCAAGGAGTTTTAGTCTCTAGCTTTAATTTCTTCCTCCAAATCTCTGTAATCTTTCTCTCCCGAGATATGACCACAACCTGTTACCGTGGAGATGCCTGCATCATTGCCACCATTCTTGATTACACTAAGTAGGGTGTTACTATACACAGTATCAGTACTGTATGTCACTTAAAATGTATTTGATACAAAAGTTCAGGTTGGGAACAAGTTTTTTAATTGAGCACCAGTTTCTAATTAAACATTTTTGGTTTTCTGGTATTTCATCTGGTAATAGTTTCAATCAAAGTGCTGCTGTTGAAATACTGGTGTAACCATGTTAAGATGACTCAGGCAGTGACAAGTCCCACTTGCTTCTGCTTTGAAGAAGAAATAAGTAGATCAAATTGGTCTCGGAAGCAGTTCAGTATAGACTACAGTAACGGCAAAGTCAAACAGAACAAAAATTAAACTGAACACCACATTTAATCTTGTGAGTGTGGCAGTGTTATTATGTAATTATTTTCACTAGTTTAGGCACAAAACTAATCATCTAAATATAACTTACAGGGAAAGTAGGTTGTAAAAAATATGATATGATGACTTGGAAACTGTTTGATCTTTTATAAAAGTGTAGATTTCCTCAGCTAATTGAAATCAAAAACAAAAATTTAAGAAAAAAACTATTAATTTAAGGTTTCTGAGTATGGGATGTTAACCCATATATATTTAAAGACAATGAGGAAGTCCCATACTTTGTTTCAATGTGTAGTATCCTATCTACTTCATGAAGTTGTCTGACAATAACAGTTTAACCAAATGCATATTAGTGGTTTTACATGATATTTGAAGCTTTCGAAATAGGCACAGTTGCCTAAGCTCTGTGTATTTGTAATAATCCACATTCCCAGGTCCCCTAAACTACCCACCATGTGCTTTGAACTCACTTAAAACATGGTTGGAGAATTTAAAAAGTGGAGGAATCTTGAAAAAATGTACGTATTGATGTACAGTTGGCACATATTTATTGGACAGGTATGCGTGATGTAGCTAATGTTAACCACATAAGCCAGCCATCTAGTATTTGTTGGTGTAACATAAGTCACCTTGCCACATATCCTCATTTGTTAACATTTCATAAACATCTGACAGTAGTCACATTGCACCTGATCTTGCCTATTTGTCAGACGGATGATGAAGCTTTGAATGTCAGGCATGCTAACCTTAGCTTTTACTGCTAGCTCAAAGTTACTACCTCATACAGTATAAACTGAAGGCTACTCTATTAATTGTAGTCAAGGATGTTCCTGAAGCCCTGTATCAGTTATCTAAAGATTTAAAAGTTGAAAATAGTAAATGAAATCTTAAAGTCAATCACTCTATCACTCAAACAGATAAACTTAAAGGGGATGCCAAGGCAGTTTCCCTACATGCACACTCACACACACTCACTCACTCACAAATACACACACACACACACACACACACACATACTTACATACATCTTGCTCCCAGCAGATGTTTCGTCCACCACTGCCTTCCCAGAAACCCACAAGTGAGCGTATTTTCCCGCCGCAGGGTCGGGGAGCAAAACCACTGAAGAAGACCGCTGTACCCCAACATAAAACAAAACACCAGAAGGAAAAAAATGTACAGAAAACCTTTCAAAAAGGAAAGGAAGGGAAAAAAGCAAAGGATTTTCTAATCCATCCTTTATTGAGGTGGCTGGTTTTCGGCAGCGCAACCTTTTTTATGTGTGAGAAGGCTAGCCTGTAATTTGGGTAGCCACGGCGACCAGAGGGACTTGTAATAAAACGAGACTCTATTCTGGGATGCTCTGTAATAATGGACGCCACCATCCACTCCTCTTGTTAGAGATGGAAGGATGGATGGAGGGAGAGATGGATGGATGGACAGATGGATGGATGGCAGCATCACATTGGCCTATGAACACACTGAAAGACTGATGGACAGCGTGTGGACATGTAAGCTGTGTGAGGAATGGAAATGGACCAACAGAAGAATAGGTCAGATATAAAGCAAAAACCTGAATCAATAGCCATATATATTCTTGCCAGACAAATAAAAAGGTTAAATGTATGGACAGATGAATGGAAAAATGGACAGATGACTCAATAAATTAACAAACTACATTACATCACACACTCAACTCATTCATTTGCAGTCTCCCTCTCAAACACGCCAATCTACCGGCTCTGATCAATACTTCCGAGTGGCCATTATGCCCTTCAACACAGTTACAAGTCCCTGTGGTTGAATTTCTGCATTCAGACACCTCTCTATAATCTCCACGCCATGTTAACAGTCACCCATTATGCCAAAGCCATAATTAGGAAATCACATTGGCATATACATCCTGTCATTAGAAGTGTCTATTGCTATTGCATTGTAATTACATTTTAGTAGGTTGTTATTACACCATTTAGAAGCTGTCCGTCTTACCTCAATCTCCTCCTTAATTGGTTATGTTGGTCTGTCCCGCCCCCCGGGTCCGCCCACCTCTTTGACGGAACATTCCAGTGGTCTAAGCATTTTAAGCTAGAGAGTATTACAACTGAGTCTAATATGCCACAGAATGAAAGAAATGAAGAAGGAGAAAAAAATGGGCAGAGAGAGAGAAAGAGAGAGAGAGAGAGAGAGAGAGAGAGAGAGAGAGAGAGAGAGAGAGAATTTGGTGAAAGACAGAACTTGGTAAGTCGGGTAAAGAAAAAGAGGGATTGAGAAGAAATGAAAGAGGGGGGAAAAAAGGGTGAAAAACACAGTTTTCTTGTTGCATGACAGATTCCCTCCCAGCCAACCAAGGCTTGTCCTTTAATACCCAGAAGCCTTCATGTGGCTTCTCAACGATTGCACATGGGCAAAGCTGACCACACCGCTGCCACGCTGCTTATTATACTGCATTGCTCACACTCTGCATGTGTGTTTGCATGTGTGTGTGCGTGTGTGAATGAGACTTAATGCCCATATACAGTATATGCCAATGTGTAAGCTTGTTGGAAAGCAGCATCAGTCATGCAGAGAAACGTTCAATGAGGCTCGCACGTCTTAATTTGTCAACACCCTGGTGATGGATAGGAGGGAGAAAATGGCAGAAAACCTGAAAAACATGTAGTAGAAATGGAAGAGAAGAGAAACAAGTGAGAAACTGAAAAGATAATACCTGTGAGTAGTATTTTTTTGAATAAAAATAAACCTAATGAATGTAAAATGTGTTAGAGATTGTGTTATAATATATGTCCTCCCTCTTATCATCTCTTACTTCTCAGTCTGATATGGTTAACTATTGGAGATTCTTGGTTAGACAATGCTGCTAAAGGGGTCAAAGTATGAAAAGCTATCAAGTATTAATTTAAAATATAATTTGTTAATTTATCTGGATTTATGTCGGTGGAGTTTAGAATGAGTTTTTATGTTTTAAGTTCTGAAACTGAATAAAGGTCACTTATTTAACATGTTCTGTTAAAATAAAGCTTATGTGAACAAAATCATTTAAAAAAACATACATATGTTAATCCAGTCTGATGGATTCAGAGCTGAGTGGGCAGGATGCAGGTATGTTCAGCTGATCAGGTGTTGGTGTATGGTTCAACTACACAGAAAACAAATGTAAGCTACTCGTAAATCTCTTGTAACTTTGCTCTATTTCTTTAATATCCTGCTATACCTAAACAAATAGTTAATCTTTCTGTAAATTACTGGTAAAGGTAAAGTGCAGAGAGGTCTACAGAAAGCTAGGCTGTATATTATTTACCATGAGTGGTTAAAGATTATTCTCATAACAAGGTAAAAATACACATCAAGCACAGACTACCAACCAAACCAATCTTCATTTCATTATATATAGCAGTTCATACGCGTGCATATTCTATACAGGCACACACACAAATACAGACCGACTGGACACACTGTATGAGTTTTCCACCACTGTCAGAGGCAAGAATAGATGGATGAAGGAGAGGAAAATGAAGGATGGAGAGTATGACATGGAGCAAAACATGTGCTCCTTTCTACTGACCGCAAGGACTTCCTCTTTATGACCTTCGTGACCAGCCTCGTATACAGCATGCAAACACACACACATAAACACGCACACACAGTACAACTTTTCTTAAAATGTCTGACAAACATATTGGATAAAAATCATGTATTTAAATGAATGTAATGTAATGATGGAATCATTTATAAACCATACAAAACATTCAGAGATAACAAATAAAAACATAAGATAAATAACTTTTTTATGGCAGAATCAATAATCAGAAGTAGAAGGCATGAATAAAGTTGTCTAGTTTTGATATTAGCCCCTAAAAAACTGGCCCGTGAGACGTGAAAGATTCTAATCAACAATAAGGAGACTCCCCCAACCAAATGAGGATTAATGTTTTGTGCAGTTTTTGTTTTTCAGATATTACATTTCATCACATATACTTGAGGTACAAGCCTATGCACTACAGTATACTTGCTTGTACGATGTTTAATATAGTCATTAATACTCACTAATATGACAATAATTATACATATCTACTATTCTGGAAGAACAACAGTGAACCTATAGCCATGGGATAACTTCATGCAATAGTTGTGCATACTCTGTATCTACATTTATATACAGTAATGTTCACTTTGCAAAGGTTTGACAAAGACACTTAATTATTTGTACTGGGCTATATAATAATAAATCATCATACTAATTTATTTATCATATTACAGCATACCCAAACTTATCATGTACTGCTGTGCATACTGATACTAACTCTCATTCTTATACCGATGCGTACTCTGATTCTGCGATGCTGCATGTTTAACTGGCAGGCAGACACGCCATAGTCGTACATCAACATTATTGGATTTTTGCTACCCTCTGCTGTTCAACATTCAAACTTCAAAAGAAATATTAAAAGTACTCTGTCATCAATGGGCGTACAATAAAATATGAATTATTACAATATAAAATTGTCAAATAAACCAGTGTAATTACTTAAACATTTATCCAGACCAGGCCTGAAATAATATGAAAAAGCACAGTCATGTTTGAAAATCATTAGTAATACCAATTTATTTCTAAAATTTGTTTCCAAAAATGTCCCATAGTACATTTACTATATGCAGTTAATTTATATTATTGACAGTAATTATTTTTCTTGTTTGTCTCCAAGCATCTGAATCATAGTCAGAACTTCCAAATTTAGACAAGACAGGAAGATACACACACACACACACACACACATACACACACACACTCACACATATACACACATACACACACACACACACACATAGCTTATTCTAGCTCGGTATTCAATAAAGTTGGTCAGGGAGCTCTAAAAAGTTGTCAAATGGCCAATTACAGTCAGCCAAATAGGGCTAGAGGTGTGTGTGTGAGTGTATGTGTGTGTTATTGTGTGTGTATGCCTGTATGCGCAGAAGACAGGAAGTGGTGGTAGCTGGTTTGAGGTCAGTGGCAGGAAAGAATGGTAGCTATGCTGTTGCTGTGACTACGGCTGGTCACAGTGCAGGCTTTGGGTTTCCTGACACGCTGCAGCCTGCAACCGCATCCCACCATCACTCCATTCATCCATCCGTACCTGCTCTGCACCGATTCACAGTTAATCATTGTATCAGTTCATGTTACTCTCATACCGCTCCTCCCTTGGTATGCATTTCGTTGTCTCTCCCCCTCTTTTTTTCATCCATCCCACATCCAACAACAACCCAACACCCCACTCCATGCCCAGTGGCATCTATATAAAATGCTTCCTTACTAAATGCTGCTCCACCCTTCTCTTTAAACATTAAACGTTGCACAACAGCGTGACCACAGGAACTAAAAGGCCGTGTTTCTGTGCTGTTTACTAGCCTGAGGCACACCGCACCGCTGTCATTCACATCTTGGCCCACAACCATCTACATCCAATGAGAGAGGGACCAATAATATCACCATAGTGAGGAAATCCATCATTTATAGTACCTTTTTCATATTTTATGAAAGCTCTGATAAAAAGTCAGGAAGATTTCAACTTGCGGTACTTTCTTATTGATGGTGTATGTCCAGTACTTTTTGATATGAAAAAAACCCTTGTAATATTCATTTTAAAGTGTATTTCATAGCATGGGTGTGCATTGGTCTGGGATCACTGGTCAGGTTATGTCAGCAGCAAATAAGTCACACTGTCTTCTGTTGTAACTACTTATTCTGGGGGCAAAACATTTGCTAAACTTCTGAATCAATTAGTAATGATCATATTTCAAATCAATCATATTTCCTGGCTATATTTTCTATATTTTCCAAAGTTACTGAAAATTAAAAATCAAACATCAAACCGAAGTATGAGTTCTGGAAAGGAAGTGGGAATAAACAAATCCTTTACCAATGTCCCACCAGTAGATGTCAGCCTTGCTAAAGAAAGGTGTCAAAGATGCAAATGATGCCAGAGAAGGTTAATGGGTTCACTAAATTAGTGAGCACTGCAACAGCATAGAAACTTGGGAATTGTTCATAGAAGGAGTAATTGCTTCAAATGTGTGTACCATAATCATGTGGGCCGATCCCATGGATTTTGCATTACCCATACTTTAACACAATTATAATTGTGTTGCGTTGAATGTCTTAACACAATTATAATTTTGTTGTGTTGAATTTCTTTAACACTTTATAGGATCACTTGCAGTGTTACAACAATTTCAGAAAAAATGCAAGGTGATGTCTCAACATTTGATCTAATCAGTCACCTCTACCTGCATTACTGCATGATATATCAGGGCATATTGTTTTATTTATCTATTTATTCTTATATGGGCCAGAGATTGTTCTGATATTATATTGTTTTTATTCTTATGTATTGTTATTCATTCATACGTTACTTTTTTTTGTTTTAATTTTTATTCACACATTTATTTTGTTTTGTTTTGTTTTTTGTTAATTTTATTGTTTTTGCAGGAGAAACAGCAAAGTGACCAAAAACTTTACCACTTGTGGTTAGTTAGTTAACAGTTTTCCGGCAGGTTTCCTGTTGCGTCATACAGTGGGGACACTGTATGAAGTGTCCTGATCAATGAAACACCACGCGCAATAAAAGTAATAAAGACAAAATAAAAAACAAAACATCTTAATAAATAAGGGATACAAAAATACCTATTTTTCAAAGATGACTCCTTACTAAGTATACAGTATCTGTAAAAGAAACCCACGAAAAACTGATGCTGAGATGAGAGAAAGGATCCTTACATTATTAGGCAACAATTAAATGGAAATAACTGTACAGATTTTTTAAAGTGTGAAAGAAAAGAAAGTATTTCTGATGTGTTACAGGATCTTATTTCAAATATCAGCGTATGTAGGTGACAGAAAAGAGATGTAAATCCATAGTCATTTATATATTAAGAACGAATATTAGTGATATGAATTAAATTGGATCATTATGGTCACTCCCTGGTTTCAGCCCCTCGGCGCATGCGCAGACGAGTCAATCCGCTGTGCCAGCTCAGCTGACGGCAACAGCCAGATGATGATGGCAGACTCTGGAAGTAACGAAGAAGTAGCTGTGATCGGTAACACCGACATCACCTCAACGGAATCAGAGAACAACATCATAAACACGGTCTTAACTTTTGTCATTATTTCTGTGAAGCACTTTCGGAGATTTAAAAAGCCTGTTTTCACTGGTGCAAACTTTCCCAAACAGGCCTAACGTAATGTTAGCTAGGTGGAGTTAGTGACATATGGAGACTTTTACTATCACCTTTTAAAATGTTCAAAAAAGCTGTTTTGCATTTTCATGAAACGTTTCAAAGCTACACGTAGCTAGCGTTAGCTCTGCAAGGTCACTTCAAAGTTATAATGTGAGCAAACGTTGCTTTTGTTTCGAAGCTACTTTGCAAAACTTTACTCCTGACGTTAGCTTGTTAGCTAGCAAGTCAACTTAACTTAGTTAACGCTAAGGCTAAAGTTATGTTTGCTGTAAATTAGCCTGATTCTTTGTTGTGTTGTACTGGTCCACTGGTAAATACCGTGTTTTCTAGTGACAGAGGACAATTTCCGTATCGATTTTCTGCAATAGTTTGTTGGTGGTAGGATTGTCCTGTCTTGTGACCTGCACACGCCTATCATACCCTGTGTAAACAAGCACTATGTTACAGTATCTTAAGTAGAAAATGTGTGCATCTGTTCATGCCTGTGTGTCTGTTTTTGTTCTCTCAGTCCCTGACAACCATTCTCTGTCCTCTCACACACCTGTCTGCTCACCTGGTGTTATTATTTTCTGATGCTCCCTCTCAGACTTTCACTTGATTGTCTTCTTTTCTCCTTCTTATCTTTTTTGGGGGGCTGTGTAGATGGTGGAAAGAGGGACAGCTCTGTTGAGGAAAATGGAGATAAATGTGGCAGAGGCCGAAAAGAGAATGGGGAAGAACACGGTAAACATGCAGGAAACCTATACTGTCTACCTCATAGAAACACGGTAGGTCCTAAACAAGAACATCTGCTTTTATCTTGCTATTTGATGATCTTTTTCTGTTTATTAAACACCACTACAACTTTGTGATAAACAACTTTCAGGTTGCTTTATGCAGATGTTTCAGTCAATTGTGGTTGTTCCAAAAAAAAAAACAGCAGTGTAGCAAGAAAAATGGAGTGGGACCTCTTACGCCCACACTTTATTAATACTATACAGGATAACTTCCTGTCTCTTGCACAATTTTATTTCACAGGTTAATTAATAATTAAGCTAATACTTCTTTGAAGGGATGCAGCTTGGCTTACTTTCAACCGCTGGTAATCTCTAGATACTGTACCTCATTTTTTGTTTCAGTTTCAATGCTACAGGTGTTCCAGTTTGATTACAAAATGATTTTGAAAGACAATCAACCAAATAGAATAAATTAAAATCAGCACAGCTGTTATATTATATTTGACGGGAGTATGTACACACCTCCTTAGCTGTGCATAGAGCAAAACTTTTGTCAGTGGGGAGGATAAAAACATGATTTGTCTGAGCACTGCACACTGCATTCTGTGCACGCTTCTCAGGGTGGGTTAATTAAACTTGGTTAAGCAAAACAACATCAATGGCTGGCATTGATAACATCGCATGCAGTCACTAACTTTGCTTTCTTGTCAGACTCTGTTCTCCTCCCAAAGATAATGATTTAAGCGCAGTGATGGAGGTGCGTAGTTGGCTCCAATGCTTGTAGCGGGTATCCCTCTGAACTCCAATTAAGGAGTTTTGTGCATCAATGCAGAATCATTTCAAAGATAATACGATTCATGGAAAACAATATTCCCAGAGGAAGCCCTTTGAAAAGTCAAGATTAGATTGAATTTGGTGCTCTTTGTGTGTCTCAAGTTGCCCTGAAAGAGAACAATAGCTTACTTTTCATAACATTTCTACAATTTGAGCATAAGATAGTTTGTTCCTGTTGTTGTGTCTGCAGGCCAGCTGAAGCCGTCCCAGATGGGGGTACGCCGGCCACACCTGACACTTTGTGGAGACGTTACAGTGAGTTTGAGCTGCTCAGAACATACCTCCTGGTCACCTACCCCTACATCATTATCCCTCCACTACCAGAGAAAAGAGTGAGTAATACACTACATATATTAATTTTTAAAAAGTTTAATTAGATATAATATATTTGCTGGGTATAATTAATCCCTTTGATTCACTATAGGACCTGAAAGTTTGTGATAGAAAAAATCCCTCTGTGTGGGGCACACACCTTTATGACATTAATTCAGTTTTCCCCCTGTCTTTCTGTATGTATGCATGTATTTATTGGGATCATGTACAGTGTTAAACTCTGGTTGCACCCTGGATTGTGCTTCTTGTAGGCAGAGTTCGTGTGGCACAAGCTGTCAGCAGACAACCTTGACCCAGACTTTGTTGAGCGACGGAGAGTCGGCCTGGAAAACTTCCTTTTGCGTGTTGCATCACACCCTGTCCTTTCCAATGACAAGATCTTCTTCCTCTTTCTCACAGAGGTTAGCATCCAAGCACGTTTTCTGCCATACATATGAAGTCACACACACTCACAAGTCTTGCAGGGATGTCAAACTGATAATTGCACTATGACAAAACAATACAAGAGGCTGCGTTGGTGAGAGGCTGTTTCCAGAGAGCTAATACATGCACACACACCAGGTAGAATACCTGGTAACATAACGCTAATCTGCTGTTAAGCTGTCAGTATCTACCTAAAGGAGAAAATAACTGCTCCTCTGGTTAACTTTCCTAATTTGAAAAAAAATCCCTCTGTGTAGTTTTACCATTTGATACACTTTCAAACCTAACATCTAAATTCGTATTTCATCGTCCCTCCCTGTAGCCTGTAGCAACATGCTTACACCAGTGCGGCACACAGGATACACACGACATGACTAATAACCCTGTCTGTCTTCTGTCAATCATCTTTCCGCAGGAGAAGGGATGGAGGGAGGCAGTTTTGGAGACTGGTTTCCAAGACAAGGTAAACAGTATGCACTGTTTTAGTAGTGCTTTATCTCTTCCATTCCTTTCCTGGATATTATTTTGTATCTTAACTGTTTTGGGAACATCCATTCAGTTTGCTTGACAGAGAATTATGTTTGTTAACTAATGTTGTCTGTTTTAGTCACATGGCGTGTTTTATGATAGGCAAACTGGATCATATCAAAAGCTCCTTTTCGCAAATTCTCCTCTATGATGTATGCAAAATAAAACAGTGTGAATGTATTTGTGTTCCCTACCAGGTTGACTCCAGACTAAAGTCCCTGAGTGCCAGTTTCAGAGTCAAGAACCCTGACAAGTAAGTGTACAATAGACATGGGTGGTCTTTCTAAAAAAAAAAAAAAGTTTATTCTTTGATTTGTTTGTGTGGCCACATTTTTGTAGGACGTACACAAATTACTGAGTTATCATGAAATGGTTTTTCAAGACAAGTTTTTATGGAGTAGACTGAATTAAATGGTACTGATCCCGGTGGCAAAAAAGTTAATGAGATGTATAATGAGAGGAGCTTTTTTTTTTTTTTTAAATTGATACAGCTCTGGGAGTATTCATAAAAACAAATATGAAAATGGATTTGAACAACATATTTAAAACAATGTGTTCATTCTGTTTTCACACAAATAATTGCTGAGATACAGAGAAGCAGTTTCAGGTGTGATCCATTTGTTGTTTCCTCCAGACGATTCACGGCGCTCAAACACTACAGTGATGAATTGAACACTGTCATCTCTCAACTGCTCAGGGTGCGAGCGGTGAGTATTTGCATGCATCAACACACTGTTGACATATTCTCATGACAACAGAACAAACTCCACTCTACGTCCGCATTTCTTGTCAAACTATGCTCATAATAACTGATGATGTTTATCCTAGAGAGTGGCAGACAGGCTGTATGGAGTTTACAAGGTCCACGGTAACTATGGCAGAGTCTTCAGGTGAGAAACACATGCTCTAATGTTATTGCATTTCTACATTAATAATTGGCCCAAGAGGAGGCCTTGCATTCACACAAAATACAGTACTAGCAAGCCATAAGTTAAAATGAGTAGACATCTATTGCATATACTGTATCCAGTTACCTTTGACCAATATACAGATGGGTGAAAAACGAAAAGGAAAAAGCCTAAATAAATGAGTGGAGAAACATAAGGAATGCAGATGCTTCTATACAGGTGCACTGCATCGTACAATCAATCAGTTAACATCTAATCATACTCTGTGGCATGTATAAAAATGTTGAGCAGGCCCAGTTGATTCTGATTTTGTATCAAGATGGCAAAGAGGAAAAGATCTAAGTGACGTTAAAATAGGCTTCATGGGGCACGGATGGCAGGAGCTTCAGTCACAAAGACTGCTCAGCTGGCCAGTGTTTCAATAGCAATAGTGACTAAAGTGACACCTGCATGGGAAAGACATCAGTAAATAGGGTCGGAAATTGTGGTCAACAGTGCACATTTGATGATACTTCTGCAATAGTGCGATATGTAAGGAGAAACAGAAGAGCAACTCTTCCTCAGGTGACTGAAAATGTCAATGCAGGATGTGATCAGACTGTGTCAGCAAGAGCAGTCTGTTGACAATTACACAGAGAGGGATGTTATAGCAGGGTGGCAGTGCATAAACCCCTCATTACAAAGATGAATGCACATTTGAGAGTTCAGTGGTGCAAAAAAACATAGGCACTGGTCTACAGAGATGTGGAAAAAGTGATATGGTCAGATGAGTCATCCTTCATCATACTCTAGACAAGTGGGCGAGTGCATGTGTGGCCTACACCAAGAGAACAGTACAGGCCTAAATGCTTGACACCTACAGTGAGAGGATCCGGTGGCTCTGTTATGCTGTGAGGGGCATTTTGTTTGCACGGTTTGGGTCGACTTGTCCCCTTAGAGGGAAAGGTCACTACAAATCAATACACTGAGTGATCACCTTTATCCTATGATGGGAGTGATCTCTTTCAGGATGATAATGCCCCCCATCCGTAGGGCACGAGGGGTCACTGAATGGTTTAATGAGTATGAAAATGATGGGAATCATATGCTATGGCCTTCACAGTCACCAGATCTCAACCCAACAGAACACCTATGGGAGATTCTGGACCAAACACCAAATGAGGGAATATCTTTTGGAAGAATGGTGTTAATCCCTCCAATAGAGTTCAGAGACTTGTAGAATCAATGCCAAAGCACATTGAAGCTGTTCTGACGGCACATGGTGGCCCAACACCCCACTAAGACACTTTATTTTGGTTTTTCCTTCGTCACCTATCTGTAGTTGCTGTATGTAAACCTTACCATTTATACCATTTAACATAATTTCTTACAATTCTTTTTTTTATGTCTCCGTAAGGACTTGTGGTTTTTTGACTTATCAAAACTTAACTTAGCATAAGGAAACTGAGGTATATCTGTACTACATGTAGTATCCATGCTAATGCATTCAGTAGTAGGGTAATTACTGCATTCATTGAACCATGTTTGATTTCAACCATTTATTTTGTTTCTGTATGAGTGTTAACACATCTTTGGGGAGTTGTGTGTTTGACAAGCTTTGCTGATAATCACAATGATTTTTTTAGATATATATATTTTTTGACACCTCAAGAGGAATAATATGGATATCTTTATGAGTAAATGGTGTCACACAAAGCACCATTCAGTCTATTGACTTACAGTTCATGTGAGAAACCCTCTTAAGGCTTATTGTCTGAACCACTGAAAAGCACCACTAAGCAGAGAGAGTTGTGGTATTCAAGTGATGTAAGACTGTATTGTTGTGTCTCCAGTGAGTGGAGTGCTATAGAGAAAGAGATGGGAGATGGACTACAGAGTGCCGGCCACCACATGGACACGTGAGTAGAAGACGCATACAAGTCGCGTAGATACAGTGTACTTAAACTCTTGTACCCCTCTCACACACTCGAACACTAGTTCACACTTAAACATGTTTACAATAGTACTAATGGATCAGTCATTACACTACGTCAGTCCTCTCACACACATTAATGCACACTGTCACATACAATGCTTTTCTTTAAATTTATTTCACTTGCAAATGTGACTTTGTGTATATATGCTCAGGTACGCTGCATCAATAGATGACATTCTAGAGGAGGAAGAGCATTATGCAGATCAACTGAAAGAATACCTCTTCTACACTGAGGCTGTTCGGTACGTATGTGTTTGTGTGTTTAATAGAGTGTGATACATATCTATATCAGCCCAGACAAGAGGCCTTTTTTTCATTAATTTTGCTAAACTCCAGTTAGACAGATTAAATCTCACCCCGTGCGTCTAAGTCAAATTAATATGAAAAGATCATACATGAGTATCCATCCTGCCATAGTGGTTTTGATGACCTTCTGTAACGCCAGCCTTCAATTACATTAGGCTCTGGTGGAGCGCAGCTTTCCCCAAGTGTGTTTGAAGCTGTCCGTTAAAAAAAAAACAACCGTTGTTATCCAATCATATGCTTGCGCCTCATGTCGCCTTTGTTCTTTATCTTTATTCAAAACAAAGCAGCATGCAACAGCGCTAATGCAAATGCTTTTTAGCATATTTAAAACATTATCTAACAGACCATATCATCCAGACCTGCAGCAGATGGTAGGGTGGTAGTGTAAGCATGATGGCAGATTTTATGTTTGACCGTTTGGTGTAATATTATCAGGGTACATTCATGGTGTGAATCGTTTTTTTAGGATTATTTTTTGGTTGGAAAAATGTGTCAATATGGAAAATGGTCCAGAGAGTTAAAGGCATGTTTTGTGTGTGTGTGTGTGTGTGTGTGTGTGTGTGTGTGTGTGTGTGTGTGTTTTAAGGTCAGTATGTAGGAAACATGAGTTGATCCAGTATGAGTTGGAAATAGCAGCTCAGGACCTTGCGTATAAGAAACAGCAGAAAGAAGAGCTGGTGACTGGGGTAACACACTCACACACTTGCTCATTATCTCTCACTTTCTAATACACATCCTGGGCTCATACACACGTGGTATATATACACACACACACACACACATTGACCATATTATGTCTATTGCACATTTACACACAAGCACTTCAAATCAGTCAACATCATTGGGCAAGTATTTAAAAAAACTAACACAGTAGCATGAAATAATTATTCTATTCTATATTTGAATTTGTGTGTGTGTGTCTGTAGACGGTGCGTGTATTTTCGCTGAAGGGGATGACCAGTAAACTATTCGGCCAGGAGAGCCAGGAGCAGAGGGAGAGCAGGTTGGCAGCCCTGGAGCAGAGTATCCAGGAGGGAGAGGAATCGCTCAAGGAGAAGAACACAGAGTCCCAGTAAGCTCAACACCGACTAATCAGACTTAAACCTTTATCTAATTTGTCTGCCTTCTAAATTATCTTTCCTAGATGTCGAGTCACATTCACACTCTTTTTTTTTCCCCTCTGTCTGAAAGGAAATTATCTGGTTTTTAGTCTGACAGTTTGACCTGTTACGACCCTCATACCAAAAAGTTCAAGGGTGTCACCACAACTTTGAAACATACTGTAACTGTAGGTAATTGAATCTGTTGAGACAGGATTAACAATAACAGGAGTAAACATAGCCTGATGATTTTCTAAGAGCTCCGAGCACTAAGTTACCTTAAAGTTGATGAGTTTAATCATTAGTCTGGTGGCCCAGAGTCAAATTCAGGCACAATGTAAAGGAAAAAAAGATATCAGTATTTCTATTTTATGTTCTCAAAAATAAAAAACATTACTGTATAGATAAATAAAAACAGGAACTAGTAAGTACATGAAGAAGGAACAAGCCATCTACCGCATTGTTTATTCAGTTGTTCCACATCTATCATATCTCCTACCCACCACATCTACATAAAATGACTAAGCAGCATGTGTCTTTGTTTGCAATTGTGTCATCAGAGAGTTTGTGCGAACAGCCTGGGAAGACATCGAACGTTTTAAGGAGCAAAAGGACAAAGATTTGCGCGAAGCACTAATCAGCTATGCCATTATGCAGATCAGCATGTGTAAGAAGGTACGTGTGGGGGGTTTTTTTTTTGGTTTCCCAGAGTTTGTTTGTTCTTGTATGTTTGGCCACTTAATCATGCCAGGCGTTTGGAAGTTGATTCTTCAGCAGTTTCAGCTCCTCATCTGTTTTTGTTTTTTCTAAAAGACTGTCTTGTCTGTCTCAAAATTAAATTGCTCTTGTTCTGTCATTCTTTCACTGTCTCAGGGAATCCAGGTGTGGTCCAATGCAAAGGAGTGTTTCAACAAAATGTGAGCCAGCCAATCACTCTCTGCACCAAAACAATATTCAGTCAGATTGTTCAGACTGGGGAGCATCATCCAGTCTTTATACTGCAGTCTTATGGAGATGGACCATGGGATCACAGATACTGCCTTCACTTTGTTTGCTATGCTAAATGGAAGCTACTAAGAATGATTCTCTCTCTCTCTCTCTCTCTCTCTCTTTCTCACACACACAAACAGAGGCACACACTTACAGTGAAAAGTCAGAATCATTTAGTGGATCCTTCCCTCTTAAATCCAAGTGTCTTAACAGTACCACTGTCTCGGCATTCTGCTGATATTACCTTTATACTGCAGACGATCCAAATCCTCATTGCCTTTTTGTTCCTCAGTTGCACAGCTGACAGCATGTCCAAGAGAAGTTCTTTGGAAAATCCTGCACTATTAATATATGATAGTTACACGCTGGGAATAGCTGTGCGGTGTATTTCGCTTTTCTTATCTCTCACCCTGAAAATAAGGAATGTACACCAGAGTGCTACTTAATAGTCATGAGAAGCTGCACATTTCAGGCAGTGGTTCATTTGATTCATTTTAGAGTCACCTGCCTTAGATAAATTGAGACGAACTGTGGTATGTGCTTTTCTTTTACTTTTAGACCTTCTTCAGAGGTTCTGCTTCTAGGTACACACTAAATAAACTGCAATTAATTGTGTCATGACAATATTTTAAAATGAGGTGAAAAAAACTGCGCTTACAAATAGAACTGCTGACCAACACCATGCAAACACTCTGATTTGACACTTCTAGACACACAGTTAATCGTCAATTCACCAAAGTGTTTGATTTTGCTTTGATAATTGGTCTGCTGCCTGCTAAAGTCTGCAAAGAAGAAAGGTTGAAGAGCTTGGGTAGTTGATGTTTTGTGCCAAAAGCAAAGAGCCATGAGTAAAATGCAGTCATGGAAGCTTCACACCATGTTGGTTACCGTATAGCTTCTTTTTTTTTTTTTTTTTTTTTTTTTTCTTGTACTCCTTAATGGAGGCTTTTTGGAGGACTGAACCAAACAAACATGGCACTCCCACAAGCTACCTGGGGGGGCGAGGTTGTTAGACCCACCCTGCTTACTGTCAGTGTGCCTCAACCCTTTTCTGGCATTAAGTCACTGTACTAAATAATAGACCTGAGTTTCCAGCATGCCTGCAAGCCAAATATTGACCAAATAGTGAAAATTTTTAAGTACATACAGTTGTTGGATCCTCAAAATCTGCTTCCTTCGTGGTATTCATTTGAGGTGGCAAAATTGGTGGAAAATGGATCCGACATCTGAAAGTTGTGTTGATTATTTCCTTTCAGCAAATCTTACCTTTTCAGAATAACCATAATCAATTTATTGAAACAAATCCAAAATTGAGGCTTTATGTATGTTTTTATTATGAATGTGTTAAATTGGAGATTGTTTTTTTATGTTTCTGCAATCATTGTGCTAAGACACTAATAAACATGTTTCTTTTTAAAAATGATTTCAGTTGTATTTTTAGACAGAATAATGTACAAAGGAGAGAACGATGATACAGAAAACTGGGATGTTATGTGACAATGTGCTAATTTCACACCACATTTACATGTTACTGAGGTTGCTGGATAACTGTTCTTGTCTGAAATCTTTTTTTTTACCATTGCAATTTTATTTGTGGCTAAAAGATCAGACAAATTAGCTTTTAATGAGCACATTCTAAAGATCACAGTTGTTTTTTTTCCCCATGAGACCTTTATAGATGTTTAGGAAAGTCAGGTTAGCTGGATGTATGTGTATGTGTTTAAGTAGTGGACAGATGCATTGACTCTTAAGTATCTATGAATTTTCTTGATCTACACGTATAATTCCTATAATTATTATAATGTTTAATTGCGGAAGTGTAACAACATTTTTTTAACAAAGTTTATAAGGTAGTTAAATGTCTCTTTGCTTCAATGACAGTTGTTGGTGTATAATACATACAAAAAGGCTGAGATGCAGAGATAATAATCTTGGAATTTATTCACAGCCTGGTTTTGTGTGTGTATGTGTGTGTATGTGTCTCTCTCATAGGCTACTTTCAGGGACAAATTTCAGACTTAAGACCAGTTAGCTAAAAGCTGTGTCCCCAACTTGGAAAAAAACTGATGTTTTAGTCAGTGTTATGGTTAGGTTAAGGTTAGGGGTAGGCAAGTAGTGGTTATTGTTAGGATAAGTCTCCAGGAAATGAACGTAAGTCTATGTAATGTCCCCAAACGTGACCTAAGTAAACGTGTGTGTGTGTGTGTGTGTGTGTGTTTGCGCGCCTCATGGAGAGAGAACCGGTTTTCAACTGTAGGATTATGAATGGACGGCGCCGCCTGCCGATCAATACCAGTATAATCATTTCAATTTGGCACAGAGGCGGTTTAACAAACAACATAATAGAATAACAAAGTGGTAAGGGAAGGAAGAAAGAAAGAACAGTCTGTGGCCTGCAAGCAGACTATTGAGGAAAGGAGAGGAAAATGTTCCCTTTGCGGATCCAAATACTGGTTGGTTTGCATGAGGTAATGTGCGGTTTTCTCAAATAGAAACCTAACATTAATTTAACATTAAAAACCAGGGCAAAGCTTAAATTTCAAAATCCCATAGGAGTGTACTCCTTAGGAGCTTGATAGATTAATAAACGCATGAAAAACGTAGGCTTATTATGTGTCAAGAAAGTAGCAGCCTATGAGCTACCTAAATCATAGGTAATGTATAACTTTATAGGGAAATGTTTTGTAGGCCTGGGAATGCTGATAGGGGAGATATAGTTTCCTATATGCAGCCGGGTGACAAAGTAAAGGAAAAAAAAACAATATGAAATGTCTTAGTGAGGTGTTGGACCACCACTAGCCGCCGGAACAACTTCAGCGCACCTTGGCATTGATTCTACAAGTCTCTGCACTCTACTGGAGGGATGAACACCATTCTTCCAAAAGATATAATTTGGTGTTTTGATGATGGTGGTGGAGGGCGATGTATGAGACAACGGTCCGAAATCTCCCATAGGTGCTCAATTGGGTTGAGATCTGGTGACTGAGAAGGCCATAACATATGATTCCCATCATTTTCATATTCATCTAACCATTCAGTGACCGCTCGTGCCCTACGGATGGGGGGCATTGTCATCCTGGAAGAGACCACTCCCATCAGGATAGAAATGATTCATCATAGAATAAAGGTGATGATGTATTGATTTGCAGTGAGCCTTCCCTCTAAGGGGACAAGTGGACCCAAACCGTGCCAGCAAGATGCCCCCCACAGCATAACAGAGCCACCAGATCCCCTCACTGTAGGGGTCAAGTCTTCAGACCTGTACTACTCTCTTGGTGTAGGCCACACATGCACTCGCCCACTTGTCTAGAATATAGTGAAGGATGACTCATCTGACCATATCACTTTTTTTCCACATCTCTGTAGACCAGTGCCTATGTTTTTTTGCACCACTGAACTCTCAAATGTGCATTCATCTTTGTAATGAGGGGTTTATGCACTGCCACCCTGCTATAACATCCCTCTCTGTGTAATTGTCGACAGACTGCTCTTGCTGACACAGTCTGATCACGTCCTGAATTGACATTCTCAGTCACCTGAGGAAGAGTTGCTCTTCTGTTTCTCCTTACATATCGCACTAATGCACAAGTATCATCAAATGTGTGCTGTCGACCACAATTTCCGACCCTATTTGCTGATGTCTTTCCCATAGATCTAAATGCAGGTGTCACTTTGGTCACTGTTCCGATTGAAACACCAGCCATCTGAGCCGTCTTTGTGACTGAAGCTCCTGCCATCCGTGCCCCATGAAGCCTATTTCAAAGTCACTTAGATCTTTTCCTCTTTGCCATCTTGATACAAAATCAGAATCAACTGAGCCTGCTCAGCATATTTATGCATGCCACAGAGCATGATTGGATGTTAATTGTTTAATTGTACCATGCTCAGTGCACCTGTATGGAAGCATCTGCATTCCTTATGTCTCTTCACACATTTATTCAGGCTTTTTCCTTGAATGTATCGCCCGTCTGGTCGATATAAAGTCTTCCATTGACTTAATGTCGCCTAGGGGAGATATAAATTCTCCTGTGAAGTCACTTGATACATGCTATTAAATTTCTTCAGGGATGTCAGCACATGGTTGGATTTTTTTCAGTGCTGGACTCATTTTTTAAATGAAAGGACACAATTACCCTATGTTTAAGAGACTATAATATGAATAATATATATAAATAATAGGTTTATGTGTCGTATTTAGATAATTGAACCCTTTATCGCACTAATCAGGATTAATAAAAACGAGCACCAATCCATGTTTTTGGTCATTGTCACAGCATCGGAATGGTATGGTAATAACACTACAGATTATTGGGCAAAGTAATGCCCACACACCAGCAGCACCATACCCAGCCCTGCTGTCTGCCTGTCTGCCTGCCTGCCTGTCTGTATTTGGGAGAAGAGACCCGCCCACCTTAATAAAGACTGGACCTTTTCTCTTCCAATCCAGACAAAAGGAGAGGACGACAGATCCGCGGAGGCGCGCGCTGAGCCGAGCATCTGAGCACCTTGGAGACGCCACTGGTTTGGTCCGACGCGCAAGAACGCACCGGCACTTCGACACACACGCCCTCCAGATCCACCTGAAACCTGCACGCCGGTTAATTGTCCTGTTTGAAGGCCGAGGAAAGGGAGACTGAGCCCCGGTTCACCCGCAGCCAGAACACCGTGTTCCCATGATGTCATACCTGTGGATTCTGCTATTAGGAAGCCTGTTGGCTGGAAGCGCCAAGGCACAAGGTAATGATTTCTCTCCAGTTAATTCAACCCAGCCTTCAGCTGTATGCAGATGTTTTTGTTCGTATGCACATCAGATATCTATCTATCTTCCAATCCATCTGTCTATCTCTCTGTCATCTTCATCTCACTGTCTCTGTTTTTCTCTCCATATCAATCTAGCTCTCACCTATCTTTCTCCCTTTATGTATTTTCTCTCCTTTTTCTCTGCCAGTCTGCCTCATTACTCATCCATCTGTGTGTGTGTGTGTGTGTGTGTGTGTGTGTGTGTGTGTGTGTGTGTGTGTGTGTGTGTGTGTGTGTGTGTGTTTGTACAATCACCAGTCTGTCCGCCTTTCTGTTTGCATGTCAATACAATTCACCTTCAGCTATATTCTGCTTGTTTTAATCTGTTCTGATTGAATGATTTTTTTTTATTAAACAAAAGCTCAGCCCTCTACATCATCAGTGTGATTGTTCATAGCTCTGCAGCTGAGACATTATCACTGAAATAGGTGTGTCATGTAATGTGGCCATATCTTTATGGACATTATAGTTTTACACAGGGGTGTGGTGGACCTATTGTCCATACATAAGTAATTATCTCCTTTCATCCCTCAATTTATTCATACATTTGGTCCCTGTTTCTTTTTAAATCTCAGTTTTTCTTCTTTATAGCTCTCTTCCTCTTTTTTATTTTTTGCTCTCTCCTCCTCCTCTTCCTTCTTCTTCAGCTGGCCCATGGTCTCCCGCCCTTCCCCGCGGCGCATGAAATGATTTCAGATTGCTCAAATGTGCAATAAAACTCAGAGGGAGAGAAAGGAAGCATTGAGGAAGAGGCAGACGCTGAGAAAAAGTGGGGGAGATGTTGGAGGAAGATAAAAGAGAAATGTAGCCAATTGAGAGGGAAAACAGAAGAACATACAAGGAAGGAAAGAATAAGAGATAGTCAGACCAACAATGTGCCTCATAATCATTATGCAAACAAAACTTCAGTTGAACATTGGTGCGATTGGTTGTCATCTGTGGTAATCTCACTTTACCGGTTCACTTTTTCGTTACCAGACAAAACTCCAGAGAGGAACCACCTTCACACGCACACAAGCAC
Source organism: Thunnus maccoyii (assembly GCF_910596095.1). Taxonomy (NCBI): domain Eukaryota; kingdom Metazoa; phylum Chordata; class Actinopteri; order Scombriformes; family Scombridae; genus Thunnus; species Thunnus maccoyii. Next base: position 15,426,151 of record NC_056543.1, read on the forward strand.
ACACATGCAATCATGTACACACTTTTCCCTCTCTTTCTTTCTCTTTCTTGCACACACATTCTAATTGCTGATCTGTAACCTCACTGTAAACCCAATGGATGTACTTTGGAACAGGAGATCTCTGTGGATGTGTTTTCTCGCTTGCGTGCAAGTGTGTACACCAGTTCTCCAGCTGCATTGAAAAAGATGGGGTGCTAGGTCATGTGTGCACATCATGTACGGTGTGCATATGCTATAGAAATGAAGGATAGGGAGTTTCTCAGTAACTAGATCCAGTTCCAGCTGTAGACAACACCCAACAACACAACTAGTTTCAGCCCCTTCCTCTCCCCCAGGGCCCTCAGCATCTGTGTGTGTGTATGTAATGTATGGGTGGGTGTGGGCTATAACTTAATGTACAGAACATGTGGGAGTATGGGGGTGCTTCATTAATGTTGAGAGTGTGAGTCAGTTATATAGCATGTGTGTCTTGGAGGCAGATGAAAGATCCAAAACCTGTGTGATGTGTGCCAGGTGAGTGTGTATAGTGTGTGTGTGCAGACTTGTCCGTGTTTACACCTTCAACTAACAACACATAAATCACTCTTTTGGTGGATAAGTGAAACAAACACACACACACACATACACACATACATCCCCTGCTCCCATGGGGGCAGTTTTAATGCGTGCATAATTGGAGTAAACACCACAGCACTTTCTGTTCCACAAACGCACAATAGAACCATACCTGACAGAACAATGCGCTGTTATATCACCTGACACACACACACACACACACACACACACTTTTGGGTGTTCTGTTACAGGGCAAGGCTTGGTTGTTGGTTACACGCACATGCATGTACACACATTATTACTCATTCAACCACAAGATCTCACAGCAATAACAAGAAGAGTCAGAAAGTAAAGTTCCTCTTTGGCGCTGATAACATAGGACAAAGAAGCAATTTATGTTGCATGCATTGTATAGTGTGTATGTGTTTCATAACTTAAAATTATGGCAAATTTACTTCGTTGTTATTGAGTAATTACTGAATTAAATGGTGAATATGAGGGAAATCACGCATATTTCAGGGGTTTTTTCGGAAAACATCTTGACATGCCAAGGTGAAATGTTCCATTATGTCACCTTTAGGATATTAAAATAGTGGTGCCTGCATCAAGCACTAGGACAGCCCTAAAACTTCCATGAAGTGTGTGAAACATGATATACACAACACTCTTCGTGTAGTCTTCATGCTGTATTGGCTGTTTTTAATAGTTTCACAATAGTATGATGTAACTTGCTGAAAGTGTTTGGTAATATGGTAAAACATAATGTTAACTGTTCATAAATATATTTAACTGATTTGTATGTATGACTATGTATGTGTCCTTCCTTTTAATCAAAATTGATGCCATATTTCCCATGAACCCTGTTGTTACATGTTGCAATGACAACTTTAACACCATGTCGCCTGAATTATGGCAAAACATTTTTTTAGTCATTTGAGTGCTGCTGATAATAACAATATAATAATAATGATGATAATGATGATAATGATGATAATGATAATAATGATAATAATAATAATAATAATAATAATAATAATAATAATAATAATAATAATAATAGTAATAATAATAATAATAATAATACATTTAATTTGTACCACGCTTTTCATTCATAGTGATCTGAGGGTACGAGTGGAGGTTTGTGGTATGATCAGTTCTGTAGGTAGGGAGCCGCATGTCCATTGATGGATTTGTATGTGAGTAGCAGGACTTTGTAGTAAATCCTGAAGGAGACAGGGAGCCAGTGCAATGAAAACAGAATTGGTGTTATAAGTTCATGTTTTTGCACTCTCATCAGGATCCTGGCAACGCTGTTCTGAATGTACTGGAGCTTCTGGATGCTCCTGCCAGGGATCCCCATGAAGAGCGCATTGCAGTAGTCCAGTCTTGAGGAGATAAAGACACAGACAAGTTTCTCTGCATCTGACAGGGTTAGAGAGGGGCAGTGTTTAGAGATGTTTTTGAGATGGTAGAAAAAGGTTTTGCATAGATGTCTTGTATAGTCATCAAAAGTCAGCTAAGGGCCAAACACCCAGATTAGTGACTTGAGGAGGAAAGAGGAGGAAAGAGGTTGTCAAAGGTTAGATGAGGCATGGGGGATGACTGAATCTGGTGTTGAGTGCCAATAAGGAGAGCTTCAGTTCTGCTGCTGGTTAACTGGAGGAAATTTGTGCTCATCCAGTCCTTTATCTCTTTAAGACAGGTGCTGAGGCGTGACGTGGCTGCAGAAGGGCTTGGGGCAGTTTTGATATACAGCTGGGTATCATCAGCATAGCAATGAAAAAACATCCCATGTCTGCAGTTAACACATATAAGAGGGAGCATGCAGAGCGCCTGAACTGCAAAGCTTTTGCCTATATTAGTGCTCTAGGTGGTACCAAAATCCTGTTTGCTTGATCATAAAGAAATTGGATTTGGAAAGTTAAATGCTCATATGTTGGTACCGCATAAGGGATGTTTTCAAGGTTTCAGTAAAAATGTAGTTTTTTTCCATTTACAGAAACATTCTCCTGTTGCAGATTAAGGCTACACCCTGATAATATATGGTACATTCATAGGGAGAGAACGTCATATGAAAATACTTCTGCATCTTGCTTTTTGGCATAGAAATGTATCCCTTTACACAATGAAGTTGTTTCCTATTTGTCATCAGCCTCTCTTCCCCCAAGTTTCATATCATTCATCAAGTAGTGTTAAGCTCATCAAGTTACATTTTAGGTTTTAGAATATGTTATGTTCATGGTCCGATATCAAACTGTTATCCCTATCAGTACCTTTAGATATGGCCTATGATATGATACAGATGTTACAGATACATTTGTAACAATACCCTACAACACATTTCAAAGTCGATCCAATATATCTTTATCCATCTAACTTTCATTCAAGCCCCTTGACTAGTCCTGAAAAGAACACAGTGTAACTGACAGTATGACGCTTTCCCACATGTGTAAACTGGTTTTACTTAAGAGTTTTCCTTTGGGGACCTTTTTACAGTTTAACACTGCACATGCTGAAACAGTCCCATACAATAGCGTGCAGCCATGTCAGAGAGATACAGATGACTCATCAGCCTCAAGGGGAAAGCAGTGGCAGAGAAACAGAGGGAGTCATGAGTTTGGAAGAGAGAAAGAGGGGAAAAGGGGGGAGACAGGCTTAAAGACAAAAAGAAAGGAAGGGAAGAAGGGGAGGGAGGGAGAGAGAACTCGGGATGTGCAACAGTTTGCTTCACTGCTGCACTAACACAAAACAGGACACCACTTAAAGTGTGAGAGTGCACATGTACTGTATGTGTGTGAACATTGTTTGTATGTTTGGACTGAAAGGGGAGGAGAAGGTGTTTTTATGAGTTTGTGCGCAATCCTCTAGCTTTGTGTGTGTGAGAGTGTAGGTGTGTGTGCACGCATGAGTGTGTGTTGGTGGGTGGGGGGTGTATAGGAGAGGGTTTGTAGTCTAGGTAGTTAGAGGAGGAAGTGGCAAACTGATAGATGGGAACAGAATGTTCTATGGAGTGGCAACAGAAAGAGAGAGGGGGTTTTTATGGGGGGCAGTCTCTCTCTCTCTCTCTAATACACACACACACACACACACACACACACATATACACACACACTCACGCATGCAGAGCTAGAGGAGTTACATGGGAGCCACATATTTCTCTCTCTCTCACACACACACACGTAAGCACAATACCATGGAAAAAACTAATTAGCACATGTTCTGTCTGTAACATACAAACAAAGAAACCCAGCAACAGACATAAATTAACAATGAAATGTGAAAGCGAAATGATAATGTGTTCCTGTGCATATAGTTCATGTTCAGTTTTTTATGTTTTATCAATGTTGCATCAACTGGCATCTTATCTTAGTTCCACTTTATTGCCTTGAATGGTGTGCAAAGGGAGGTACATCCTTCATTAGTATAATGACTTCCAAAGAAGTCATGAAGATAGTAAAACAGAAAAACCCACGCAGACCACACCCACAAACACACCTAAAGCCCTGTAACTGAAGGTTGTTTGATACTTAAATAAATTACTGAGGTCACTGACTAATGTTTATCTTGAACACCAAGGTGATACAGGGACACACACTTTAAAAACACAAACAGTAATAGAAACAAAGAGTGCTTGTCCTTACCGCTGTGTGTCAGTATCCTTGCATCTGTGCATGTGTGTCTGCATATCTTATATTCATGGTTCGGTGCATGAGTGCATATGCGTTTGGCCGTTCTTGTATGCGCTTATGTGTGTGTGTATATGCATTTTTTTCTGGTTTATGAATGTGTTTGTGTGTGAGGGGAGAAACGGTGTCACCAGCACTGCTTGCCTCCAGAGACTTTACAATGTGATGGAAATACTTCAAATGTGTGCGTGCCACTCTCCCTCAAGGCTTCACTGACTCTGATATAATCTCTGTTGGCAAAAATAGTAATCCTTCATTTGAAACTTGCATGGCAATGAATGACTTCTAAAGAAGATGAAGAATTGTATTCTGTGAGCAGTAAAACAAATAACTAACTGATTGCTTCCTGAATTTCTAGTTCTGGCAGCGTTTTGGCACTTGTCCTGCCTTCCTGTACATGTCTTTTCCACTTTTTCAAACTAACTGTATTACAATTTTGCCAGCAGAAAGGACAGCGTCATTCATAATATCAGTACTGGATGGCTACATCTCTTTGTTAATGGTTGATAGCTGTATTTGGAAAAGCTGAAATCAGCAGACCAAAGAACGATCCAGTCAGAGCACAGTTTGCTGTTTCAGCTTCTCACATGCAACAGGGGAATGTCACAGCACTGGCTCAAACACACGCACACACACACACACACACTCACAAATTACATAACACACACAGAGTGACAAAGACATGCTCTTTGTATTTTCTCATTAGTACGGAGTTGCAATGCCAGTGCGGCGGTCGATGCCTCATACAGTATGATGTTGAAGCAGGTCAAATGTGATTGATGTGTCTGTCATCCAATTGTGGCTGGAGCGTTAACATCAGGAACTAATCAGACCAGGGTGTGGCTCTCTCTCTCTCTCTCTCTCTCTCTCTCTCTCTCTCTCTCTTTCATGTATGTTTGTGTGTAGTGATAGTCATGTAAGAAACATCTTAATGACCTTTCAGACAGATGATTTTAAATGACAGCAGATGGATTAAGGTGATTTAATTGCAGTGTTTAATTACCAATGGTTACACTAATCACTACCAGTTTTAGGTTCTATTGTTTGTATTTTAGTTATATAATATTTCTAGCTTACTTATTTGTTTGTGAACGGTGGGCCACAATAGTAGTCAATGAAGTCAGTTTTTAGGGATGTGTTGTGAGTTTGAACACCTTCAAAGGCAGGAGGACCTCTCCTTGAGACACTGAGAGGGAGCCATGTCTGCCTTCTTTCTCCATTTCAAAAGAAAATGATAGTTGCACAGTCTTCTGTCAGTGTTTTAATGTTTATTGAAGCACCAGGGTTTCAGGACAGTCCGTTATTTTTTTGAAATTGATATGCCCCAGAAGTCAGTGCTTTCACTGGATGTGTGCTCTTTTTTCATTATTTCATTACCTTCTTCCTTCACACATCTCTGTGTAGATGAAGTAACCACAGCAGAGGACTTAGTAGTTCCTGAGACTCCAGGCCCTGACGTAGACGCAGTGCCAAAACCGGAGGCTGATGAGGGATCTGACCACACAGCTGAGGTGAGGAGTGGAAATTTTTATTTTTTTTTGGTTTGTTTTGTGTCAGTCTTATGTTTCAGTAGAGGTTTCCTGGTAAATCAGAAATCTCAAAGCATCCACTTTTGGTTCAATCACAGAGGTTCAGTGGAAAACTGGCTGTGTGAAAATAATATCTAATCATGTAACAACTGGTGTTGAAAAGCAGATGTCTTAAGTGCACATCTGAATAATGCACAGGTGTAAAATGTAATGGTGAGTTCAAACAGTCAGTTCAAACCTTTTTTTTTCAAAGTTTGGGTTGCTGTGATGTTGCAATCTAGCTTTTAGCTCTTTCCTCACTCCAAAACTCTTAATAAACTCTAATCCAAGAGCTTAACTAGTAGGTTTGGGCCCTCTCACCTGAATTATTCAGGGCTTCTCTAAAGGTGCATAGCCAGACTGTAATCTAGTCAATGTCATAGAGGTCTGGAGAAAATCTTATCTTGGGAAATCCTCAGGCAGGCATTTGATAAGGTGAGGCTCTTTGTAAACAGCAAATTATGTTTTTTTCAGGTATAGAAGGTTTTTATGAAGCATGATTTTATTGGCAGTTTTGTGACTCTTTTTTAACCAAATGAGATGTGCTTAGAACAAGAAAGAGATGGTTAACCACTAACAAACAAGTTTAAGTGATCTTAAAATACCCAACCACCAGAAAGCCAATTTAACAATGAAAGTTTTGAGGATGCAGTTTTCTGGATAATATAGATACATTATGTGAAGGTAATTTCAAGGGGCATAAATCTCATACTGAATGCAGGAAATAGTGCCAACTGCGGCTGAGCCCGAGCACGCTGCTGACCCTGAACCTGAAGCCCATGAACCAGTGACTCCTGCAGATGGAGGCGCAGAAGCAGTGACTCCTGCAGGTGCAGGTGCAGACACAGAACAAGAGACTCCTGCAAGTGCAGACGCAGAAGCTGTGACCCCTGAAGATGGAGGAGCAGAAGCACATACTCCTGCAGATGGAAATGCAGAACCAGGGACTCCTGCAGCAGACGCAGAGGCGGAGGCTGCTCCAACAGCGCAAGGTGATCAATAGGAGTTAAAATAACATTTTGGTGTGCTTATTTCAGATGATTATTCTGACACAAATATAATATAGTAAATTTCCTCACTTTGTCTCATTTTACATAAATTATACACTGGCCAAAAGTAGAATCCACACCCTGTTCTTTGCTTCCAAGCTGATTTTTCATGCAATGTTGCTGTGCAACTTTTTTGATAAATCTGATCTTCCCTCGTAGCATAGCAACGCTGAATAAAAAATGATTTTGGAAGTAAGGAACAGTGTGCAGATTCTACTCTTTATCATGATATATACTACTTTTTCTCCACCTTAATCCTACACTCCCATACCAGCAGGGATAGTATTATTTACACTGAAAAGCAACTGTTATTGCAGTATTAAGAACAAATGTCATCAGTCTAATCAGAAGCCTCATACTAAAACACCCATATTACAAATAAGGCTTCCTCCTAAGTTCTGCATTTGCTTCTCGAATTTATCTTTCCGGGTGTTACCTATTCCTTTTATTTACCTTGTTAGTGTGCAAAGGTGTGGCAAAATGCTATGCCAACCTCTTGCAACCTGCATCAAACATTTCAGTACAACAAGCCATGCCATAATATTTTGGGTAAATGGATGATGAATAAACATCAGTGATCTCTTACTTAAACGTTCTTGTCCAGGGCCTGCAGCTGATCCAGAGGTTAAGGATCCAGAGGCTGAGGAACCAGCACCCGATGTAGAGGAGCAACCTACCTCAGGCACTGAGGCACCACCTGCACAAGAGGAGGTCAGTAGCAGTCTTGGAAGGTCTTAAAAACCTTGCATTCAAACCTACTCTGACAAAATGATCCACATTCCTAATAGTTTAATATATAATTGCTGACAGGTTGTGTGTAACACAGATATTATTCAGGATCTACTATGCTAATGTGAAGCTAATGTGTCCTTTCTACATGCTGCATAATACATTTTTAATAGGATGGACCTGAAGGTGAGGCCAAGCCAACAGCAGATCCAGCTGTACCAGATAATGCGGAAGAACCTACTGATCCAGCTGCTGATGTAAAACCAACAGTTCCAGTTGATGAGGAAGAAGTAGTAGCAGATGTTGGCAAAGAAGGGGGCCTTGCCCCTACAGGTTAGAATAATGAATAGAGGATCCAGTGCATATTCACAAATAGCACACTTGTGCACACTCAAAAATGACGTATGAAATGCTAAGGCATACAAAGGAGTCATTGTATCAACTATGAAATAGTCAAAACACAGATTCCTTTTGAGATGATGAAACACAACTGTAATTTTACTAAAGATCAAAGTAAAATGTTCAACAGCTGTAATACTGTTGGTGTCACTGATTTTAGATGTTGGCATCCAAACATGATTCTGTTGTTTGTCTTTGTCAACAGTTAAAGTGGACATCCCTAAACCTAAGATGGATTCAGGTAAAAAAAAAAATGTTTTTAATTTTTCTTTCCTCTGTCACTTGAACAATCTCCAAATTCTCCAAAACTCAGCGACAATTTATAAACTCCACCAGTTCTGAAGAAAAGTTTCTCTTAATTACTAAACACATTACTAAGGCACACCACAAACAATTGCTTGTAAATATGACAAAAAAGCTCATTTCATCATACAAGAGGCTTTTTTTTCATTAACTACAGTAACAATGAGTCCACAGAGAACCTGACCTGTTTAACTGATGCTTGGTCCAGACTGAAATATTTCAATAACTATTTGATGAATTTCCATGAAATTTTGCTCATTTATGGTCCCCTGAGGATGAATCCCCCTGACTTTGGTGAAATACCTGAAAAGTACTAGTAGTGTTGTTTTGAAAGGGAACTTTTGAAATGCCAGTCTGTATGGTTCCTGTTTGAGGTAAACTGACTGAATACTTCTGCTATGTATTTCCCTCAAACTTTGAACTACAACACTGCCTGTCCCCGAGCAACCATCTGAAAGTAAAAAGATATGAAGATTTGCTATTTTACAATGTTTGGAACAGTGCCACCTGAAGTTTATCACTACATTTTTAAAAAAATATTAGATCTCCACTGTGTCATTTTTTGACCTCAAGAATATCCAGAAAATTAGTATTGTCAACGTTTAGTGTCATCAGTAATTTAAAAAAATGTACATGTCCTGCTTCCATGAGATATCATACATCATTGTAGGCTGCAACTCCCTATTTTCTGAACAAATTAATGTGAAACAGATGTGCTTTTCCATCAAAAAACACAATTACTTAGGAAGGTTATGAGGTGGGATCTTGGCTCAAACAATTTTACCTCTTAAATTGGGGGCGGTATGGTTTGAGTAGGAAACCTCCCAAATTACCTCAGCGTGATTTTATCACAACTGAAGTGTGGAGTGTTTTTGAACTTCGTCTTTAACAATGTTCTCTTTTCAAGTCTCGCTAATTCTCTCTTGCTTTCTCATACCCGAATTCTTGCCCCTTCCCCAAACTTTACACTGATTTCAATTCAGCATTTTGTCTGCTTAAGTAAAATACTGGCATATCCTCCTTTTCATCACTCAATGATATTTTTTTCTCTCTCAGCAGTGCTAACACAAAAGGGGGTTGCAGTTGGGTGTTTAGGAAATGGTTGCTATGGGGGGTTTGTTTCACGTGATAACTGGCAAGAGAACATTCTCTCACTGTGGTGACAAGAGGAAAAGAGTTGAGAAATGTAGAGGAGGATAAAGAAAGGAGGGGAGAGAAAAGTGGTTGAGAGCAGGGGAAGTAATCAGAGTAGCAAAATAAAGAAAGGAAGATAAGAGGAGAACCAAGGGGAAAGGAGAGAGAGAGAGGAGAAGGTGGTAAGGTTAATGGAAAGGCCAGGGAACAATAACGAACAAAGGAGGTTCAGTAGAAACTAATAAACACAGAAGAATGAGTGTATCGGTGTAAAACTTGGCTCCCGCTCAAAATATGGTTTCATTACTTAACACTCATGTACCCATCTGTGAAAAATGGTGCTTGACGATGTGAACACAGTACTTACTCACTATGATTTACCATCAGCATGTCTTAGGTGAAAGAGGGGGGTCACTGGTAATTGCGCCTCTGAGGTAATCAGCCATAAAATAATTCACCGATCCTATCTCGCCCTGCCCAGCCTAAAAGTGTTTTGTACACTGGCTCACACACATTGTATGAGTCACTTGGGGTTTTCCCCAAAGAATATAGAGTTAGGGAAAGGTATTGTTCCTGACAGATAATATCCTTTAATCAAAGTCATCACCAGTTCACATGATCTGTCACACCCTTGGCCTTGAAACTGGTTGAGTTTCAGAGTCCATATTGAGGACAGCTCTGCAGGGCATTCACTTGTGGTCATGAGGGACTGAACTGGAAGAGCTTCCAAGATGGTTGATATTATCCTTAAATTGTTTAACATGGAAATGGTGCGGTATAGTGTGTTAGAGAGAGGACTTGTTTTTGGGGTTAGCATCTGGATAATATCCCTATTGGGTGGAATAGTGAAAGGAAATTTCCCCTACTGGGATGAATATTGCATTTCTGTCACCACTGATATCTTATTATTTTGTCAAATGCAGAACTTAACTTGGAAGATGCTCTGCCTGAAGGGAATGAAGTGGACAACCCCTCAAATCCTGGAAAAGGCCGCAGCTTTGGATCTAATGGTTAGTAACCATACAGTTAGCGATACTAACTGATTCAACAGTTAGTTCCGTTTTAGAAGAATTGTATTTATCTTTTCTAGTTACCAAGAACACAATCTTGTGGATGCCTTTTTTATCATTCTGCATGCAGTTTGAAACTATGTAGAACTCCAAGATTAGCCGAGTTTATCTCAGCGACTGAATGTCTGTTGGATCAGCATCAGCTCCATTCTAAGGAATAAGATTACACCTTCTCTAACACAAAGGGCGTAATAATTGTTATTTGTTAGCCTAGCTTAGCATTTTTTCTTAAATGTTTTCACAAATACAAATAAAATCCCGATAATTATTGTTAGCAACATTTTCGCATGTAAACAGTAAGTGACTGTGTCATTTAATTTGATCTAATTTCTTTGTAAATGCTGAAATTAGTTACTTTCTAAATATGTAAATTAAGAATGTGACTCAGACCAGTCATCACTCTTTGGAGAGGTTTAAAGTTGTTCTTCACTACCTTATTTGAGCGAAGCAGCTAATTGGACCCATAGACATTTGTGCATTGAGTTAAGATCAGCATATTCTACTATTATACAATAAAGCTTTGATAAGTTTTTTCCTACTCTCGGTAAATAGGGAAAAAAAATACCCCAAACCAAACTATTCTTTTAAGTGAATGTACACGTTTGCCAAAAAACAAAACCCAGGAAGTCTTGCTTGGTGTTTGAAATGAATGAAATAATCTTATGATTTTATTGTTCGAGCATAGGCAATCTCTACGTTTGCCAATTTGTTAGATTGTCTCTTCATTTCATAACCATTTCTATTGTAACTGAGATTGAGTCTTATTATTATTTAGAGCACTAACAGTCCATTTATGAACAATGACATCAGTTCATGAGACAGCCATCTTTATGCACATGGTGCATTGGCTGTAGTCTGGCATCCAAAGTTACACCTTTACCAAAAGGTTTGTAGCATTAGGCAACTTCAAGACTGTGCGTTGGTGTGTTTTTAGACATTCTTACTGTGGATCTCCATAATGCATGAATGCTGTTCTGATTTAATGAGCTTTGTTCCCACGACAAGAGACTGAATTTACTTGTTTTTCTCCTCCTTGGTTGAGAAACTGTAATAGCTGACCACAACGCATTTTGACAGCAACGCAGAGATTTTCCTGAAGCGGTTCTCTCAGGGTTCACTCTTTATTCCCCACTTGAAAGCTGATTCATCTAGGTCGCTATAATCATTATAATCTAGTGAAAGGCACTCTTCTTTAGCGCTCTGTTATTAGAGGCTTTGTCAAGTTGAAGCAGGTACAGAGCAGTCATGATGTCACAGGCATATGCAGACAGGCAATGCGGGAGATAAAAAGGTTGTTTGCATATAGATCGAATCAAAGATCAGAGAGGGAGACATAGAGGGTGTGTGTCTCGCCCAGATATTTTACCTGTGTGATATTATAAAAGCATCTCCATGAGTGTACAGAAGGGACATTTCAAGCAGTTATGTATGTGTGTGGGTGTGTGTGTGTGTGTTTGTATGAGGGAGTGGGAGATACCAGACCGGTTAGGACAGAAACTCTAGAACCCTTAATGCCTCCAAGGTATAAACTACCACAAAGAGAATAATCCGGCTCATTTTCTCTGGCCTTTCCTTCTCTGCCACCTCTGTTACAAAGCTTTACATGCGTCATTTACTCATTTAAACTTCTTTCCATCCTCCCTTAACCGCTTGTCTCTCTTTCTCCCTCTCTGTAGCACATGCTGCTGAGGCCACAGGAGATGGTAAGTCTGTTTTTTTAATGGTCAAAATATGCATTATCTGAACAAAAAACAATCATATCACCATATTGAGCCCAAATCGCACATATCCTGGTCAGATACGTAGCTTTGCAGCCACAGCAGCAGCAGTAGTGGGGCTTATGTAGGTTTGGAAACTGGTCGAACACACAGGATATTACTGGCATGCCTCTGACAATACAAACATGATACAAGACTCAGCGGAAAATGCCTCTCCCCTATTGTTTTAGTCGTTTAGTTTGAAACTGGCCCTCTTTAAGAGTATTTTACTTTAGTAAAATACAGTTTAGTCATGCTACATCTGTTAGAAGCTCTTCCACATTGTAAGTAACTTCTACTGATTGTCAAACAGGGAAACAGAAAGACAGTACAATCTCTTTGTGTTAAAATAAGCAGTTCCTCATGTTACATTTAATAATCAACTTCCACATTGTTCACATGAAAAAATCAGTTGTCTTCACTATTTTCATTCCAAAGATGTGCATTTACCATAATGTGCGACTGTTAAACCAGTTTGTAAATGGTTTGTAAAACTGTATCTGTGTGTTTTTTGTTCTAAACAGCAGATAAACCTCAGGCCCAAGGTGAGTTATCCTTCTTCTCTTTTTGTTTTGAACACATCCACCCACACATATACTGCCCCAAAGAAGTTGCCTGCTGTGCTTGCAGCATAAGCATTCCCCTGTTTTGTGTCATTCAAAGAGCCCTAAGCAGGACAGGTGTGTTGTTGCTGCTGCTGTATGGTATTTTCCAAACTTTTTTTTTTTTCTTACACTTGAACTTTCCTTTGAACTTTAGTAAGTAGATGTTCCTGAATAATTCGATGAATAACACAGTCAGGCAAATGAGGGCATCTTTCACTTGCAGATCCCACCAGTACTGAAATTTGTATGAGTTTAAATGGATATTATAAAAATTAGTTTTATGATAATCAGCAAACCTCTTTCTGACATTGATCGTTATCACAATATATGTTTAAGTATCACTTGTCGGTTCATCTAGTCCAAGCTCATCACATTGGACTGCATTATGATAGGAAGTCAAATTGAGCATATCATTTTTAGCTGTCAAGTATTTTCAAAAACCCCACCAACTACTATTCCCAGAACTAATTTGTGTATCATGATTTATAATATTAAAGAAATGATACTTATTAGCAAATGATGAAGAATACGTTTTGATGTATTTACAACTCTAGCTACTAATGTAGGTGTTTCTCTGAGCTGTGTTGCCATGATGTAGCATACAGTAATGTGATAGTGCTGACCACATATGGTTCCCATAGATTTTTGTTCCCATAGTTCCATAGCGCATCGTATCTGTCAGTTTAGCTCTGTGTGTGTGTGTGTGTGTGTGTGTGTGTTCAGTATGTATGCACCACTTTATACTAGACAAACAGGTGTGTCTGCATGGTGTGGGCTGCATTTGTTCACATGCATGCATGTACATGTCCGCGTCTGCACCCACCTTTACTTTCGTTTACTGACTCACTACATTCCCCCATTTTATTCCACTTAATTTCACTGACTCATTCCCTTTTTTTTTTTTAAATTCATCTTGAGTCACGCCACCTGTGAGCTCTCTGACTCATTCCACTCCCTTTATTTTTCTCACCTTTTAACTTTATCACGGTGATTTGCTGTACTCTTTTGTTCTTTCATGTGTCCTTCAGTTCCTGGCTCACCCTTTACACCCCTACATCCCTTTTCCGCTACATCTCCCTCTATATTGCAACTGCAGAATATCCTGGCATTATTACTTTGTGGTGACTGAAACCACTGCAGGAACAATAAAGAGGTAGTCATTAGTGGAGATATAAAGGAGAACAAAAAGGGAAACAATAATATAAGACAGATTTACACTATACAATCCTTTCTATCAGATTTTTTTCTTATGTTTCAGTCCAAAATTGCACAAAAGAAGTTACACATTTAATTTAGTTAACAAAGTTTGCTCTGCTTCTTGATCTAGTCTGTAAATCTTATCTTCTACCTACCTAATTTAGAGTAAATTCAGAGGGTTTTAGCAGGATTACTGCACAAGTGCATTTAGTGTGAGTTTTTTTTTTTAATAAGAGGGAAATATGTGTCCTTGCTGTTGAAGCAATTGTTAGTTACAGTGGTGGAAAGCAACTAATTACATTTACTTACATACTAAGTAATTTTGAGGTACAAATGCTTTTGTACTTATATACTTATACTGTGCAATACTATATTTTGCTAATAATACTTTGTTATTTTTACTTTAAGTTAAAATTTGAATGCAGGGTTTGTACTTGCAATAATGTATTTTAACGTACTTTGGGATTTTTTTTATGGTCATCATGGCAGTGCAGGTTTGTTGTATGTGTGTGTGTGCGCGTTTGTTTGTTTGAGTGCCTTTTATTGACTATGAGAAGTATTTGCTGTATGCTATGACACAGCAGGAAAACTATTCAGATGCTGTTGTCATAGTAACCAGCTTACAGGTGCAGACAGATTTATGTTGTCACTGTGAATGCTTTTCAGGGTTTAAATTATAGGATAAGCGATTTAAATGGGATCTGAAAATGCTGGAACAAGATGATGCATCTCTCTCTCTCTCTCTCACACACACACACACACACACATACACATGCATTATACATTATGTCACATCAGTGAGCCTCGCTGCTGAATTGCCATTTATTATTTCCACTGCATAATGGCACCCAGTGGTGACAGCGAACATTACAGTCTTAGTCTGAATAACATTTAACACAGTGCAGTCACATTTGTATTACAAAACATGCCTTTGTTTCATGTACTGTTACTGAAAAAGTTAAAGATGAATACACATTTCCGATGCACTGTTGTCAGTTATCTTTTTTGTTTGTGTTTGTTTTCTTCAGAAGCCAGCTCCGGCTCTTTAGCAGGCATCCTGTGTGCGATTGTCGTGGCTGTGGTGGGAGCAGCAGGTGGATACTTCACCTATCAGAAGAAGAAACTGTGCTTCAAAGATAGACAGGGTAATTAATCATCTTTTTGATTACTTACCAAAGAAATCCAAAAAAGTTATACAATACCTAACTGCTGTAATGCAGACTTAAAGGGGACATATCATGCACATTTCCAGGTCTATGTATATATATATTCTGGGGCTCTGGGGAGTATCTTTGCATGATTTACAGTTCAAAAAACTCCTTATTTATCTTATACTGGCCCTTTATGCAGCCCCTCAGTTCAGCCTCTGTCTGAAACAGGCCATTTTAGTTCCTGTCTCTCTTTCCTGTCCCCCCTCCCAATGAGCCCACTCTGTTCTGATTGGTTAGCTTCTGGAAGCTAACCAGACTTTTGACAGCTCCGTAAACAAACAATAGTAGTAGGATTTCACTCCTTTACTCAAAATGTCAACTTCACAAATATATCTGTACATGTTAGAGCCAAAATCCGATCCAAAATATGTGAGTGACAAACAACCCATGGAACAACCTTAGCAATGAAGACTACAGAACTGTCCGCCATTTTTGGGCATGTGCAAATGATCTGACATCAATTCGATGGTGAAGTAGAGGTAACTTCACAAACGGAGTGTTCAGAGCAGGCTGAAGCCTTGGCTTACATACATCCACCTAAAGTTTTGAAACTTACAGTATATAAATGACAGAAAATCACATGAAGCATGTTATATTTCCTTTAATATTTGATTGAACACAAGAACTTCCTTTAGATCCCAGTTTCTCGAAAAATGAACTGCAACACAAAATTTTGTTGTCATTTTATTGACATAGATCCATGCCTGGATCTGTTTTAAAGTCACTGGTCTGGACTGGGGAAGAGTAAATGACATAATTTCCTTAACTAATGTCAGCCCCTTCAGAGCTTCATATCCAGAAGAGTTAGTGACACCATGCAGGAGAGTTCTGTACACGGTTGACTTGGATCAGAGCTCAGTCTCAACCTTTAATCAAGCTACCAGCATCTTCAAGGCTTTGCTTTACAGAGGCTCAAGTGCGAGATCAGCAGGGTGTGTTTCTTTCGGTCTGAAAAGCACAAGTATTGGAGGTCAGCCATCTGTCTTTGAGACAAAGCAGACTCAGCTTTACCCCTTAGAAAGTGTTGTCAATTACAGAAAACTCACATAAACACACACACACCCTGCATCCCGATACTGCCAAATCAGCAAAATTTTAATTTACAGTCAACATGAACAATTGGCCATTCAGCTTAAGCAATGCAGGGCAAAAGTCAGATTTGGATTCAGGATTTCACTGTCAGTACTGTCATTAATAAATGAATGTTCTAAATTTGAATAAATGCCACCTATAAATTCAAGAATCATATTCTCTATAGATCTTGGAGACAGTTCAGCCAGCGTTCATGAATATGAATGATTCTGCCTCAGCTGTAGAGAGTAAGGACTGTAATTGGTAATATCATCAGCATGTACCGCCTGGAGCTGCTTCATTCACAGTAAATGAGAAGACATGACTGCACTGTACTTGACAGTTTTGAGCTTTAACACCAGAAAAAAATGAGACAAAGTTTCATGGTGGTGATAATAAGCAATTAGAGCTGAGAAATATTACCATCCTCAGAAACTTCCCCTGGGTGCTCTCATTGTCATGCTTAATTTATGGTCAGTGGAGCCATATAGTTTCACAATTACAGCAGAGGGAAGAATCCCTCTTTGTCAAATTTGCTAGAGGGGACAACATAAAGTGATCTATACTAATGAGTGGGGAAATGGTTTAATTAGCTAAATGCTTGTGAAATCCAAACTGACATGTGATGCCTTGTCTGTTTTTGTTGTTGTCCTGTCGATTCTTTTACTCTGCCAATCACTGTGATTAGAAGCGGATCCAGAAGCTGCACGCAAAGCTGATGCAGGAGAGGCTCAGTCAGATCCACAGGGTATGACACAGACACAGACACATATAAAATGCATTTTATTTAAATGATGAAATGATTTTACCTTTACACTTATCTTTTTTTTTTCTTTTTTGCAGTCCTTAGCAACCTGCTGAACTCCTCCTAGATCAACAATGATCACATGACTGCATGGACCAACTACAGTCAAGCAAAGTGGCAATCTCACTGTTAGGCTCTATCCGCTATAGAGCTATAATACTGTGGGCCCCCAAAGTAGGGCTGTGTGTGTTTCATTGTGTGTGTGTGTGTGTGTGTGTGTGTGTGTGTGTGTGTGTGTGTGTGTGTGTGCGTGTGTGTTTGCTTGAATAAGCCTGTGCGTGTGTGTGTGTGTGTGTGTGTGTGTGTGTGTGTGTGTGTGTGTATGTGTGTGTGTGTGTGTGTGTGTGTGTGTGTGTGTGTGTCTATATGCATTCTGTCTGGTGTGTGTGCATATATGTGGGGGGAAAGGAGTTAGATAAGAAAAAGCAAGTAAATATATGTGAATCTTAGGGGTTTTATGATTATTACAACATAGGAATCTATTGAAATGATTGGTCAGACTTTCTACTTTAAACCAAATCCAACAACTTTTTTTCAGTCATTAAGAGATTAAATCTCAAATAAAGTATGACCATGAGATGGCTAAAATATAGAACTACCTTTTTTATTGTATTTGTATGGCTACAATCTAGTTAAAGTAATTCAGTGTGAATATAAATTGTGACAGATATTGATGTTGTAGACGTCTAACTTTGTACTGAATTCTTAGAAGTAGATTTTTTTTTTTTTTTGCTAATTCTGTCATTGTTTGAGCCATCCATATGATTTTGAAAATCCACTGGCAACCATTCACTTAAGAAAAGCATATTTTTCTTTTTTAATACAGTTGTCTGCAGTAAAAATGCAGGATAGATGGATAACAGGGGGCTTCAATGACCACCACTTTATTTCCTTAATTTTTGGTAGAGTTGTAATCCTAGGATTCTGGGGTTGCTATTACACGGTCCAATCCTTGTTCAGTGGGCCACTGATGTCACTGTATGTGTGTGTTTTTGTGTGTGTGTGTTTTTATCGGTGAGTGGGCTTAGTTTTAAATCATTTTGGGTGGCTACCACTCCTCCTCAGTCAATGAAATAAATTAGGAGCTAAGCAAAATATCTAATTGATTACTTAAAATCCAAGTGAAGTTTAATTATCTACGCCAACACTTTGAGTTTTTGAAAAAGAAAATGTACTAGAAATTCAAGTATTGAGAAAGTATAAATTTATTTGCCAATTTTGTTTCCCCCCTACTATTTACTATACAAAAAAATCATTTCTAAATTTACTGAGGTGAGTTGAAGTCTAGTTCAACCCTGTTTCTGTCAATGATTGAAGATTGTTCACCTGACATGGACAAATTCAGAAGTGGTCATGTAGTGACGTATTAGGCATTGTTGTGATGTAGTATGTGTCAGTCTAGTTGTGATGCAGTAATTTCTCCTTTATAGTGCCTTTCACTGACACAGCCTGGCTTGACCAATCTACAGACACACAGGGAGGAGAGCTGGGACATTAAAGGCAGTTACTAGATGAATGTATCAAAGATATATGGCTTAATTTTTCTTGATTCATTCATTATCATTTACATGATTGAAATTCTTCAAATTCTTAAATCCTGAAACTGCTCATATATCTGAAACTATTGTTTATAACAGCTGCTGTAATCACAGTGGGCCAGTTTGCTGTTATTTACTGCTTTTTATTACTATCTACTATTAATTTTTAAACTAACATTGCATTCAAACCTCTCAGCAGCCTCAGCAGTAAAACTCTCATCATTGTGTGTCTCTTTATTTGAGCAAGCCAGTTGCTGTTTTGCAGTCTTTTTGCATCATTCATATCTTCACATTAGAAACACCACTCACCTGTGATTTTTATATGAATGCTTTACATTTAGCAGTGTGGTGCCTCAGAGCTGACACAGATTGTTTTGGGTTAACTTGTTTGCTGTGGTATTTTGTGATTATTATTGTGAAATGCCTCAGAAGCAATGCTACTGCATTAAAAAAAAGAGCCCAAGAGTTTTTTTTCCTCCTCTGTAGCACAAAAATATTAACTTCTGAATGTCTTTTTGTTGCCTTGCAGTTTTGTACTTGCTCTGTTCCCTTTAAACTTTGAAACAGGGTTATAGAGGTTGCATAGTGCTGCAGTTCATGTAACGCACCTTCTTGTAAAGCACCATATAGCTGCAATACAGGACAGAGACTGTTGCTAACAGCCTAGCCTAAAGCTGAAAAATATTAATAATCTGTTATGTTGATTAATTCTACTGTATGAACTGTGGGCTGGACGCCAGGTCAAAGCTCTGTTTGAAATGCCTTCTTATCCTGTAATCTGTGATAGACTGAGTTTCTCTTGACACATTGAACCGAGTAGATAGTGTGTCTGAAATCTTTCACTGCTTCTGCTACAATGGCATGGTGTGACAATGCACAAAATACACAGAAAATAATAGACAATACAAGCTTTCAGGTGTAGTCACTGATGCCTTTTAAGCAGGACAGCTCTTTAAAACCTTTATACTGCAGTACTTGTCCCATCTGTGCACACCTGTAAGGTTAACAATAATCAAAAGCAAACTGTTATTCACATACAGAAAATTTAATGGGACTGATTTGATGTAATGGAAACAAGAGTAAATCTGGAACATGGACTGGTGGCGTTTTGAGGATATGGTCCACTCTACTTTTAGTCCCAAGCAGTCAGATTCTTTGTAAACACAAATTATGGAGCGTTGCATCCGAGTCAGAATGTAACAACGTAGACTTAATGGGTCCTGAAGTGCACTTCCCAGATAATGCTAGGGCATCAATCATGGCGTTGACCAGTCCTGCCTTATACCGCCTCTTGAATATTCCAACAAGGAAAACAAGAACAATTTCATAACCAGAAAGAGAAAGTGAAAAAAGCAGAGATGTTTTGCAGGTTATTTTATTAACACAATCTCTATGGGAGAAGCACTATCCTATCCTGTATACATCTTGATTCATTAAACATATTTAGACAATTCATTTCTGATTTATACTAGTGTAAGACTTTTCCTTTTTTATTTAAATATTCTGTGTTCTTATTTTGTGTAGGAGCTGTCTTCTTCATTTTTGTCATCTGGCACTTGTGTTGTTCTTCTGGAATTGTGTAAATAATGTTTGAGGAGTGAATTAAACAGTTTTCGTGGGAGTTGATGTTTTGCTTGTTGGTTTTATGCAGCTGTGTGTTCCCATCTCTGTCTGTCTGAAAAACAGGCATCAAAGGACATGACCTGAGATGTTGGATATGTCAGGTATTTAGAGAAGGAAACTGAGTGAACTGAATCACTTAGTGATTGATGGTGACAGGTTCATAAAGATACACCTGGGGCACTCAGAAGTGAAACGTGGGAACCTGTGTAGGTTTATCTTGCCAGACTCATGCCCACAAAATTCCTGTAAATGTGCACATCGTCATTTCATACCCACCAGACATAACAACTACATCTAATTAAGCCCAGCTCTTTCAAACAGCTTTGATATTGAGTTGATAGTGAAGTTGATTTGATTCCAAGTCAATCAGACTAAATTATATTTAATGGCTGAAACAATAAAAAACTCAGCTGTGTTGGTCTCTGAGGGACATAATAAATTAAAATACATTCCAATCATTCACTCAAGTACAAGTTTTCATACCTCACTGTAGAAATACAGAAATACAAATGAAGTAAAAGTAGTATAGTTATAAAGGATGGTCCCACAGTGTCAATTTATATGATAGCAGGAGGTTTGAGTAGTAGCTGGTCCAAGCTGGCAACTAACTATTCCTGCACTCTTTAAACCAGTGGTGGAAAGTAGCAAACTCAAGTAATGTACATGAATATAATTTTAAGGTACTTGTACTTCACTTCAGTATTTCCATTTTAAACTACTTTACTTTTCTACTTCTACTCTTCATTTCATAGGCGAAAATTATACTTTTTACCCCACTACATTAATTTAAACTTTAAACTAAATTTAAACTAAACTTTTCAGATTTTACTAACAAAACATATGATCAGTTTATAAAATATAATGCATTCTTACAGATTAAACTACCCAACAGTAAATCTCAGACTTATCATTGAGCTGGTTTAAATCCTATTTATTCAATAGGTCTTTCTCTGTCACAATAGGCAAGTCATCGTCAACCACAGCAGACATCACCTGTGGAGTTCCACAGGGCTCAATTCTTGGCCCCCTCCTCTTCTCCATCTAAGTGCTTCCACTTGGTCATATAATTGGTAAGCATAATGTTTCTTTTCACAGTTATGCTGATGACACATAGTTTTATCTACTCTTAAGACGTAATGATCACAATTGCTTTAACACTCTCAGAAACTGTCTCAAGGACATTTAAAAGGACATTTAAGTGTTGGATGTCCCAAAATTTTCTACAGTTAAATGAAAGCAAAATTGAAATAGTCTTATTCGGGCAGCCAAACTGAAGAAATATTATCTTACATGATCTAGGTGACTTATCAACTAATATAAAGCCAGTGGCCAGAATCTTAGGAGTGATTTTTGACAGTGATCTGACTTTTGAGAGGCAGGTAAAGAGAGTTGTGCAGTCTTGCTTCCTTCAATTGAGGAATATATCAAAAGTCAAGTCATTTTTACCTTGATAAGATTTAGAGAAGGTAATTCATGCTTTTATTTCATCTCGCCTTGACTACTGTAACTTTTTGTATGCCTGCCTCAGTCAAAAGTCACTCTCATGTCTCCAGTTCATTCAAAATGCCACTGATAGGATTTTAACTGGCACCAAATATAGAGACCATATTACCCCAATCTTAGCACATCTGGACTGGTTACTAATTAGATTTAGAATTGATTTTAGGATTTGCTGATTACTTTTAAAGCAAGGTGAGGTCTAGCCACTAGCTATATTGCTGACCTGTTAACCCCTTATGAGCCAGAACGTAGCCTACAATCCTCAGCCTTCACTTTCTCTATTCAGGCACCTAGACTTTGGAATGACGTGCCTGAGGAAGTTAGACTAGCTAAATGAGTTTCATCTTTTAAATCCCTTCTAATAACACACCTATGCCTTTATGTGAGTCACTCCTTATGCACTGCCATTCGGGAGTCTGGGGCCAAAGAGGGGTCTTTGTCCAAGTTCCATCTGTTTTTAATTGTTTGTTTTTTGATCTTATCCCTTTTTATTCTTATTTGTATTAATACTATTATTGTTTTACTATTTTTATTTTAAAGACGACGTAAAGTTGCACAAACTGGAAATGTACTTTCCTCCCCGGAAAATATTTTTCTTTGGACTGAACCCCGAAACATTTCACAAAGCATAATTTTTACTTATTAGCCTATGCGTATGGATGGGATATATTAACAGCAGTATAGCTCAATAGTGCATTTAGAGTTTATTTCTCATCCATTAAGATCATCGTCAGCAGATGATGACGGAGCTGCTGCTCTAAAGTTTAAGTTCTTGTGGCGCATTTACTCCACACATTAAGGCAAATGTGGCGCTAATAAGCCAGTCAGTACGGTACAGTCGGGGAGGCAGACTCAGTGACTTCAGGCAAGGAGTAGGAAATGTGTGACATTTTTGTTTGTAGCGTCATGAATCAGTGCATTGTGCAGGTATGAGGTGAGTCCACAAACTGCAGGTTTGCCTTTTGCGTTTTTTAAAACACCAGCACATACAATGATTGACTAAATCATTGTAAACCAGCTGAATGAACTAAAAGTTAGAAACTCATCTGATGTGGACGATTGTCTGTATAAATATATCTTCATTTTGTACACGTAAACACTTTAAATAGACAACAGTCACTGCTGTCACATGGGGGCAGAGTTTGGGAGATTAGTCGTTGCTTTTGTAAGAGGCTAAGTCCAGGAGACGATTTGACTACAGCATGAGGTTTATTGGTCTTCAATCCCTGCTGATTATCTCAGACGCGTTGTTTATTGAGACAACTGCACTAGTTTTAGCATTGTGACATATGTGAAACAACTGGGTTAAGTTGAGAAACCAGTTTAAGGATTAGAGTAAATGAGTGATAACGTCATGGCAGAGGGTCAGCAGGGATTGCTTCATGAAGCAGTTTAAAGAGGTCATATAAACTCAAGGACACAACTGAAGGCAACACTGTTGTAAAAATTCAATTTGAAATTTGAAATGCAAGGGCAACATTTTCTGTTTTTCTAGGACTGCAAATAATTTTTGTTCTCATCATTGATTACTCCTTCGATTAAACTTTGGGTATATACAATTTCAGAGGATAGTGAAAACTATCCTTCACTAATTCCCAAAGCTAAAGTGAACTGTCTTGTTTTGTCCAACACTTCAAAACCCAAAGATATTCCATTTACAATGAGATAAAGTAGAGAAAATGGGTAAACGATTAATCAGTTATCAAAATTGTTGCTGATTAATCTTCCAACAGTCATTTAATCAACTAATCATTTCAACACTGGTAATATACATTTTATTTATTTTTTATGTGTCAAATTAAATCCCCCGAATCACTTCTAATGCTTCATGTTTAGGTCCCACCTGTTGGTGCCTCTTCTTCTCTCCCTGCTCCTGGCAGCAGGGCGTGATGTCACAGGGGAGGGGGTGGACAGGAAGCCCAACTTTGTTCTGATGATGGTGGACGACCTGGGTATCGGTGATGTAGGATGCTATGGTAATGATACCATCAGGTCAGTCTTAACTAGTGTATTATGGTTCTAGTCCTCTTTTTCTCATCCATTGATCGCTCCTCTATTCTCATTAACAATCTCGTCTTTATCATCCTAGCCTGTTTATTACATCATGTCTATGTCAACATCTCTTGGAACATGTATGTGCATTTCCTTCTGTCTCTGCTCTGTCCCTGTAGGACTCCTAACATAGACAGACTGGCCTCTGAAGGAGTGAAGCTGACTCAACACATTGCAGCTGCTCCTCTCTGCACCCCGAGCCGGGCAGCTTTCGTGACAGGGCGCTATGCTGTCCGCTCAGGTAGCCGACACTCTTAAAAGTTATGCAGCCTGTGCCAATGGAGACATCCCTGTCGTATTCATATATTTACAGCAATGTTTGACCCGATGTGTTCTTTTATTGTTAATTCATTTTATTCTTACGTATTTGTGTGTCTGATTTCTAGGGATGGGTAGCATAGGCCGTGTGCAGGTGCTTCTGTTCCTTGGAGGTTCGGGGGGGCTGCCATCCAGTGAGACCACCTTTGCTAAGAGGCTGCAGCAACAAGGATACACCACCGGCTTAGTTGGTGAGATAATTTACTGCACTCATTTATTTATTGATCCTCAGTGTGAAATTTGTCCTGTCCTCTCCCCAGGTGAGACAGAAAGACCAGTTAGTGCCACTTCAGCTGCTCAGTTGCTCACCAACATGTAGGGCTTGAATTCTGTCTACCTCTCCCCTGTTCTCTCTCCATGTCTCTGCAGGTAAGTGGCACTTGGGTGTGAACTGTGAACGCAGAGGGGACCACTGTCACCACCCGAACCAGCATGGCTTCAGCTACTTCTACGGCCTGCCGTTCACCCTGTTCAATGACTGCGTACCTGGAGAGGGGAGTGACATCCTGACAGACCTTCAGTACAT
The DNA here is from genome assembly GCF_910596095.1 of Thunnus maccoyii. Taxonomy (NCBI): domain Eukaryota; kingdom Metazoa; phylum Chordata; class Actinopteri; order Scombriformes; family Scombridae; genus Thunnus; species Thunnus maccoyii. The sequence continues at coordinate 15,450,847 of NC_056543.1, forward strand.
GCTCCGAAATCTGACCATGTTGCTTGGAGTTGGACTTTTCACGTTGGTAAGGCTGACAGTGTGTCAGGTTAGAAGTCACACAAATGTAACATCTGAATAAGACGCAGAATATGAGAAAAAGTTTTCTGAGTAACCACACAAAATTAACAACAAAAACAACTGAGAGACACATGTGGTTTGCCAGAGGAGGAGGAGAAGGAGAAGGAGAAGGAGGAGGAGGAGGAGGAGGAGGAGGAAACTGTAAAACAAAGAGCGACTGAGGTTTGCGTGAGCTGTTTTCCCTAAAGCAAAATAACTAGTGCGTAATTACTAAGAAATGAGACACACAGGGTTGGAAACAAGATTGGGAACAGAGGCTGCAGTTGTGAAATTCACAGTCACAACAGCCAGAAACCTGCTTTAGGGGGAAGCAAGACGTTTCGAAACTGAAATTTAGTGAGGACTTGGCGTTGGTACAGTGGGTACCTCTAAAACAAATAGGAACCAGCTGTGCTATAGGTAGACTTTACAATCTATACAGTCTACGAGACCCTCTATCCTTAGACCCTCAGATCAGATAAGGAAAAACTATTTGTTTTCTAATCAGGAAAAACAAATTCAGTTCAAAATAAAGAACTACATTGAAACAGTTTATTGGGATAGACTATCTATTGGGATATGTTCAATTTTTTGTGATTCATTTTTATTAACTGTTTCAATATGTACAAAACAATGAAACACAAGACCAAATAATAGAGCAAATCATTGAAAATGAGTCACAGAACAAAACCAAAAATAAACAAATCTCAGAAATTAGAATTACAAATGCAGTAAGAAAATAATAATAATCATAAAGTATATCAAAAAATACCATGTACCAATAAATACTACATAAAAGAGGTAGCAAATAAAACTACTTTCATGTATAAATCTAAATACTGTATGTACTGTAGGAGACAATGTTCCACTTGTCTCACATGGTTAATCATTTGGTAAGGGATGATATCATCTAGTGGCGAAATCATGAAACTGCGTCAAAATTCAAGATCCCAGACAGACATATGAAGCATCACGGTATCATGACACTAAATGTCAAGTGCATTAAATATCAATAGAAACATTGAAGTGTTGATTCAACTATGGGTTTTTTTAGGTTTTAATTTGTGGTAGTGTTGTGCTAGATTGCATCATGTTATAAGGTGCACACATTTTGCCTCTTCCCCAAGTGTACTGTATAAACAATATATAAGGTTAAAATATCAACAGCTTACAACAGAATGCAATCCACTATGACAACACCATGAACTAAAATAAGGAGTACAATTTACAATTTAAACCCTATCAATGAGATATATGAGAAATAAATGTGACTGGTAGTTTATATGACCATGGATTTCATCTACAGTATACGATAGCTGTAAAGCAGACACTTATTGTACATACTGTAAGTCATATTATATGACAGTTGTTGCATTTTGTTTGTGTGTGTACTTTCAGGTGTGTGTCCGTGTGTGTGGCCTTTTTGATGTCAGCTTGTGGCTCTTGGTAGCCCTTTCCTTTGTCAGTATCCTTGGAACAGCTGTTTGGTACATGCCCTTTAAACTCCTGCCGACTTGGAACTGCATCATCATGAGGAACCAAGAAGTGATCGAACAGCCGATGACAGTGGAGACACTGCCCCAGAGATTGCTGGGAGAAGCACAAAATTTTATCAAGAGGTAGTAAATGCAGGAGCAAATTTTTACAATTGTTTTGAAAATGGAAGTCACCAGGCATAAAAACTTCTGGGAACTGCTGTTTACCATCTGCTCAGAGCAGTTTCATATTTCATGTACATCTGTGGTTTAAATACTCATTGCCTGGACTTGCCCAGGCCAAAGACAGCGTGAAAGACTGTGAAATTGATCAAAACCGACAGCACAAAGCACATTCATTTCTACCAGAGATGTAAATCTTTGAAAATCAGTCAAAAACATAAGTAAGTAATTTCTGAATAACGCTTTGGCATTGTAGTTTTTTGCAAAAGTTACTCAAACAGGAATTAACAGTTCATTTGCTAGGGACTATTTCAAGCCGATGATTAATACACATTTGTCACGCTGGTGAGAATTTACAGCCGCAGGATGGTTTATGTGGGATTGACTCAAAATAAACTACTGCACCCATGTTCACTGTAATGAAGGAACATATCACCCAGTGCAACAGTGTGGTTCTTTTTTTAGTGTTTTGAACGCAGGCAATACATGTTAGAATGATCGGTTCATTGTGGGTGTTGGTCCTTCTGTGGGATTTGTTGACAGCAAGAAAATATCATAAGCCTTATCCTTTATGACTTAACATAAAATCAACCTACATGGGTGATATTAAAACTGACAGTTGGCTAATGAGAGAGCTTTTCATTTTACCTCTCCTCCTCCAGGAATGCTGATCGTCCATTCCTTCTCTTCTTCTCATTGGCTCATATCCACACGCCACTTTTCAAGACTCCTGCCTTTGCTGGCAAAAGTCGCCATGGTCGCTATGGTGACAACATAGAAGAAGTGGACTGGATGATTGGTGAGTGAGGGTTGTAAAGTGAAAGTGCTAAGACCGGCATGCGTTGTTAAACTTTTTTAATCGAGTGGTAGACTGGCCATCAGCAGTATTTCACCTAAGTGCAAATTTGCCCCTTTGTTTTATATTGTTCTATAGGTGTGAAGTTTAAGTTATGATAACTGCTAGATATGATGGCTACAACTATAAAAATAAGGACCAAGTTGTAAAAAACTTGAATTATCCTTTCACAATCAGGAAAGCAAGAGCAACTCTGCACTCTCCCTCTGTTTAGGAAGTTTGAGCTCCCTCATGGGATATATTTCCAAACCAACCCATATCTATTTCAATCTTAATATGTTTTCTAGGTAAAATGGTAGAGACTGTGGATTCCCTCGGCCTATCCAACAACACTCTGATGTACTTCACATCAGACCACGGTGGACACCTAGAGGATTCTAATACACTGATCGGCCAGAAAGGAGGCTGGAACAGCATCTATAAAGGTAGTCATCAATCACTTAACAATCACTTTAAATGCGATATTTAATGTAATTATGGTTATTAGTCTATAATTTGGTTAATATGGCCATTATCTTATGTCTTTTTCAGGTGGGAAGGCAATGGGGGGCTGGGAGGGAGGGATCAGGGTTCCTGGTATTTTCCGTTGGCCTGGCAGACTGGCAGCTGGAAGAGTGGTGGATGAACCCACCAGCCTCATGGACCTGTACCCTACGGTGAAATATTTGGCCCAGGACACCCACCCAGACAGGTAAAGACTTGCTGATATGGCTGCTTTCTGTGTAGTGTGTGTACTCTCACCCACTTAGTATTTCCTCATCATTCTTGGATGGGTTGAGAAGCTTTGAAAAAAGTTTGAATGGTACACTAAAACATTGTTTTGGTGTACCATTCAAACACAGCATGAGTTACAAAAATGGGGGTAAACTATATAATCACTCTAAATAACTTGAGCTCATTATCTGTAAACAGCCATATATTTTATTTAGAGAAGGTTACTATGTAGACACTACGAATTTAGCAAGAATCACAAGTGACAGACAGATAGTTTGTGGCTAAATATGATTCTGATTATGTTTTGTCATTATGACAAAAAGTATCTAGTTCTCACTTATTTTATTATTACTTGTTGATGATTCTGACATAATGAGTTTGCGTTCAAAAAGATAATTACTCATCTTAATATGGTAGTTTGTTGTATTACTTTGTGATCTAAACAGTAATATTTATTTCATTTTCAAAAAATTGAATTCATGCTTTTTAATATATTTTATTTTTTTAATTAAACAATAATTGCCACATGTCCTCACTGACCTTCCGAGAACATGAGCAAAAGTTTACAAAATTATAATTGGGTCAATGTGAACGTGAGATATTATATTATAGGACCAAAAGTCAAAAGTGTCTATTTCTCTGCATGTAGTGATGTGTCTGTCTCCTGATTGTAAATCACTTTTTATCAAATTGACATCCCCCTCCCCCTTCTCTGTCTCTCTGTTTATTGTGCCTTCTCCCAGGCCTTTAGATGGTTATAACCTCATGCCACTACTGGAGGGGAAAGTAGAACGATCAGAGCATGAGTTCATGTTCCACTACTGTGGTATCTACCTGAATGCAGTACGCTGGCACCCACCTGGCAGTAAGTTTACACATAGACACAGAAACACATCAGATCATCTGGTGGTATTTCTTTCTCTCTGAAGTTTTTAGTTCTGCAGAAAAAGACATGTTGATGTAATTTTGGCTTTAAAACAGAAATCAAGCTGTACTTTACTTTACAGTCAGACATTTACAAATAGAATAACATTGAATTGAACCAAAATGAACTGAATGAAACTAAAATTTTTATACTTTATACTTTATATAAAAAATGGTTAAATGGATAGATTTTAGCCATTCCGGTCCCAGCTCTGCTAACTGATTCCAATCCTGGATTAGATTCTTGACAAGAAACCAAAGTTGCAAAAGACACCAAATATATAAATATATAATCCATTTTAGGCCTTCATTACTTCAGCACAACTGGGGAAATCAGAATCACTGAAAACTTTGTTATTTTTGATAAAAGTCCTCTCTTGCATTAAATAATTTTCATGCACTGAGTAAATTTTGCTCAGGCCACTACTGCCTTTTATGAAGTTCACTTTGCAGTACCACCCCCAGCTGCCATGTCATCAAAGCACTACACGCATGTATTGCTATTACTGGCGATATAGCCAGAGGGGCAGACAAGCGGTCTTAGTATACACTGTATTCTTCTGCTTTTTCATGCCTGTGTTCTCCGGTGTGTGTGTGTTTTTGTGTGTTTGTGTGTGTGTGTTTCCATCCAGGTGACTCTATCTTCAAGATACACTTTTTCACCCCCAACTTTTCTCCCCCGGGAGCCGGCGGATGCTATGACACCAAGGTCTGCCAGTGTCATGGACATCATGTGACGCACCACAACCCACCGCTGCTTTATGACCTGTTCCACGACCCCTCAGAGTCACGCCCACTGACCCCTGATACTGAGCCAAGATTTGCCGAAATTCTTGAGGAGACCGCCAAAGCTGTGAAGAGGCATCAAAGTACCCTCACAGATTCTGATTCGCACGCCAACACACCTGCACATGGCACTCCAAGCCAGTTGACTTGGGAGAAGATTCTGTGGAGACCCTGGCTTCAGCCCTGCTGTGGGACCTTTCCATTCTGTGGCTGCAAAGAAGACTCAACACATATTTAAGGAAAAACTCTTAAAAATGTGAAAAAAACAGCTCAGGTTTAATGAAGCTCCTCTCAGCAGGAATCTGCTGCAGTATTCCCACTTTGTTCAAGAATAATATCGCTCTGTAATGTACTTTTTGTGGTTCAGGGTGCATTCAGGAGCTCTTAACATTTTAAGTTCTCACAGCATTTCCCAGATGGATCATGAAAAGGTCTGGCCTACAGACTTTGTGTAAAAAGTGTCCAGCCACACTTCTTTGGCTTTCCAAAGTGTCCCCACTTGCATTTAGAGGCTTTGTTTAATTTAGAAGTTTTAATTTTTTTTAATGTAACAAGAAGAAGAAAAAGGACAAATTATTATCTAAACAGTAAATTGAAACTGAAACTAAACTTAAATCAGAATAAAGTAATACAAAATTGAAATTAATATACTATTACAATGGCCAGTAATTAAATAAAGACTAAACCTTGCTGTGTTTAATTACACTGTACATACTCAGGGTGCAACAGAGAGCCAAAGATAACACTTCTTTACTCAACTAAAGGGAAAGTCTGTTGTTTAACTGTATCATTCATGAAGTGAAGGATCTGTTCAATTGGTGTTCTTATTTGTTTGAAGGAAAAAAATATTAACAGAGCCTTGAGAACACAATGCAATAAAATGTTTAATTTAAAAACTGTGTTTCTGTCTCTTTGAAAATGTACCTTAGTTTGATGAAAGTTATTTCCCCCTGAACTCTGAGAGGCCCTTTTGTTTGTGTTTCAGTCACTGTGCTTACATCCAGACTAATTTTCTATTGTTTATGATGACTGTCTCATTCTTTTATATACATTTAATTCATGCAGAACTGAAAATAGAAGTGAAATTCCTCAAGAAGGTAGTTTATGGTATGTACCATTAGAGGGCAGAGTCAGACTGTGTTTGGTCAGCTGTATGTTTGTATGAGAGTGAGAGAGAGAGGGTAATGGGAGGTAAGAGTGAGATTTCAGCTAATTTCTGTCTCTCTGTGTAGCATTAATTATACATAAATGTCATTATGTATGAATATACATATTTTTAGTGCAAAACAAATAAAAAGATACACCATCTTAGGTACACAAATACATGAGCACTATTTAAGCACATAACACTTATGCATTGTATGTATGTAACCTAGTATAGTAGTAATATTTCTATAACATAGTACAATATTGCATCAGTAGTCATTAGCTGTAGGTTAAAAATAGAATCCCTACCCTGAGCATTTTTTGTTTTTAGCTCTAGCGACCACAAAAAAAACTCCCAGTCACTGTCTTCTTGATTCCCTTTCCTCTCATTCTTTATTCTGCATCAATCCACCCCCTTCATGTCAATTCTTTCCACTCCTTTTCTTGATTCTCCTTGAAATTCTCACCTGTCACTTCTTCCCTCCTTTTCCGATCATCGGCATTGTTTTGGTGAGAACTGAATCCTTTTTGATCTCGGTAGGGGAATTTTCTTTCTTTGCGTTCTTCAGGAAGGTCAGAGCAGAAAGTCAGTTGCTGAACAGTCAAGGACTCAAATGCAGGGCGGATGTTGTCCCAGTGTGACCACAAGGACACCCTGTGGCTCAATACATCTTCGATAATAAACAACTTTAAAAAATTGTGTGAACTTCTCCATCCTCAGTGTCATCATTATTCATTATCATCATCATCATCATCATCAACACTTACACTGTCTCCCTCCAGCAGCGGCTGGCTGTCAAAACATCAAAGTTTGCTACAGCAGAAGCCTATAATTGCTCTCCTTCCCTCCCTCCTCTCTGCTTCCTCTCCTTCCATCTTCATCTTCTCAAAAGGCTTTCTTCATCTCCTCCTTGCTGTCCTCCCTTCTTCCTCCTCCTCTCCCTCCAGATATTCCACTCGCATCTGCAAATTTCATCATCATCATCAGCAGCATCATCATCACTGTAATCGTTGCCATCACGGTCAGAGCATTTACTTCTCTCCCTCCAGCGGAGACCCGTACATCAGCAAGTTCATTACAGTAGCCACTCCATTATATCTTTGAACAGTAAATCATTCAGTCGACTATACATAACAGCATTTGGCTGTACATCAAAGTTAATGATGGCCGGTGGGATACAATGTTACTGACTGTACATCATGTCACATACGTCACCATGTGCAGACACAACCACATACAAACATGCCAGTGTGCACAGGCGTAGATGCACACACATGTTCGTGCACAAACATGCACACAGTATATCATGTTTTTAACAGACGAGTGGTTTTCTGTAAAGGTCAGTGTTTCAGGATGGTCTGTAAAGCATTTTTATAACACTGTGTTTGACACACATAAACACACATACAGCTTGAAAAGATAGGAATACTGCACGGCAGTTAAAATACATTGGAAATAGCTCTCCTCCTATACCAAGCATGTTACGCAAAGACTAATAGCTAAGGGGCTGTTGTTGCCTTGTTTTTGTGATGTAGTTGTGGATTTGTGCCAGAAGATGCTAAGGATAGAACATTTTCAAATGAACATTGTCAGCCAACTGTGGCAGAATGTCTTTGTTGTGGAAAATCTGTTTTCCATCTTGGTAATTAGTTTTCGCTGCCATTTAAACTCACTGACAATATCAAGCCAAGAAAATGTTTGTTGTGTTGATCATTTGAAGTTTGAATTATAAAAAACATTCTGATACTGAACACAAACAATGTCAAACACACACATACACACACACACACACACACACACACACACACACACACACACACACACACACACACACACACACACACCACAATTGTGCTATTAGTCAAATTCTGCATTGTTTTGGAATGACAGCAAACCAGCATTGTAACCTTCTGCCTTCTGTTCAGTATCTTCTCCCATCCCTCTGTCTGATCTAAGTATGTCATCTAAATTGTTGCTTAATTTTTGTACATTTTACCTTGAAGTATAGCTATTTAATAATCCATTAAGGCATAACTCAACATTTTGGGAAATACACTTATTCACTTTCTTTTCTATGGATGAGGCGATCAATATCACCTAATGCCTGTGCTTTAAGTGTAAAGCCAGGGCTTGGAGGCAATTAGCTTAGCTTAGCATAAAAACTAGTAGCAGGGGGAAACAGTTGGCTGGCTTTGTTAAAAAATACTCATAGCACAGCTCAGTAATTAACTTGCCATATCTTATTTGTTTAATTCATAAACAACATTTTTTTTTTTTACAGGCATACTGTGCCTATTTCTTGATGAACAATTGGTGCAATGACTTGATGGACTCCTCACGTTACAGTGAGGTTTCTGGGTTTGGTACCATTGTGCCTTTACAGAAACCTATACCAAATCTTTTGGTTACCAACCTTAACTGGCAACTCACGCTATAACTGGAGATGCTGCACATTTATGTTTTTTTAAAGAAAAAAAAAATACATGTGTGATAATTGGTGAGCTTTAGAGAGAACCAGGCTAGCTGTTTTCCCCCTCCAGTCTTAATGCCAGGCTAGGCTAATTGCCTCCCAGATGTAGCTCCAAACTTAACACATAGACGAGAGTGGTATTGATCTTCTTATTCTCTATAATGACTAAACGTATCTGGTAGTTACCATAAGTGGTTTCCTCTTAGTGTTTAAAACCTGATTTATTTATTTATTCATTTATTTTTTAGATTACACATACATTCACATGGGCTACTTGAAACACATAACTAAAAATGCTCAAATGGTGAAATTACCCTTGAAATGCACTGTACCTAACCTTTCCACTTTAAGAGCACACCCTGTGGCCGTTTTACAGTGTCACTGTAAGAAGACTTGTGAGATAACTGGAGATCCGCATTATAGCAGTTTATTTAGGTGTGAAAGTGTGACAAGGAAAGACAAAAAAATCTATTTATATACATGAAAATGAGGGTAGAGTCTCTGTGGCCAGTTAGTAGCCATATTACTGTATGATCTGCCCTGCACTGCTCTGTTTGGCTGAGGTTTTGTTAAAACCACAACAGACCTCTGTGGTAAAGCCGTCACATACCATTATAATCTACAGTCCGTGCCCAACGCAGCGTGTGCTCTTCACCCTCCTATCTCAGTATATGCCTTTTATTATTTCCTCAAAATCAAAGCTAACGTTGTCTGCAGTGGGTTGAAAGGCCTAGGGCCCCATGACCAGGGAACTAAAACGCTGCACAGTGTTAAAATGCAGATGCATTAAAAGGGAAACGGGAAAACTCAAGATTTCACAAGTTTCTGCAGAACAAAATACATTCCACTTACACCCTTCCACTATTAAATTTCTCCAACTTTCTTGTTCAATCAGTCCAAGAATTGATCAATAATTACCCATCAATGGCTAATTGTTTATCGAACCATCCATCTATCTGTTTCTCTTTTTGGTTCATCTATATATGTATCCAGTAACAAAGGAAAGCAAGAGGAAATCTCTGTGGTTTGTCAGTTGTCTGCTGCTCTTTTCTCTTCTCACCTCAGTAGATTACCATGGCAGAGCAGCAATTACTCACCATTACAGCACTATTACATTACCAAGTTTAGAAAATGTGTATGTTTGTGTGTGTAATGGAGAGAGAGAGTGAGTCTTTGTCAGGTGTTTACTGTACGCTGCTATTAGTGCCGATTGGATCTGTCTGTGTGTGTTTCTGTGTGTGTGTGTGTGTGTGTGTGTGTATGCATGCAGTATATGTGTCTTTATTTGGACACAGTGCAGAGAACAAGAAAATGAATTTGCATGTGTTACTGTATCTGTGTCTTTATCATAAACGTCAGTGCAGCAGAGGAAGATTTGTGTGCCTGTATATATTATGGGATTATACTGTGTGTGTGCTGTGTTTTCAGCAGCACTGGCCCGAATTGTTACCGTGTGAGATAGGCTCCAGGGGATGAAATGTTGTCTCTGCTGGGGAACTTTCACCACACACACACACACACACTCTCTCTCTCTCTCTAACTGACTCTAAGCCTCTTTGAATCTCTACATGTTGTTACTCTGCCCTTGCATCTAAATGTAGATCTTACTCTGATCCTGAATCCTTGGGGGAGTTATACTGCACCACAACATGTTGTGTTTTTGTGTATGTGTGTGTTTAATGTGGTGCAGTTTCTGTAGTTTAAGCATGTGTCATGTTGTGTACCATATGGTCAAAATTACCCCACACAGACGACAAGGCTTCAGGCAGGGAACAGGACATTTTGACCAACATGTCCATATATACATACAACTGTCTACATTTTCACACACATTTTCTCACTAATGTAGACATGCAAAAAACTTTCAGTCATTAATACAGTAATTATAACACGCAAATACACTTATGCACATTCTAAATCACAAACTGACACTACCCCCTGCTAGTGTTAACATTCAGCCCCTCTTTGGTGACAGGAAGTGTTTAGGGAGGTGCGGTTTGATGAGGTACAGATAGCTAAATAACTAGGCTAATGGGACAATTGTAGCCTATCACACAGCCACACACACACACACACACACACACACTGTGCTGAACCTCTCTTCCTGTCCTTATGCCTCTTTAACTGACAGAATTTGGCTCCAACATTCTCATCTGTTTTTCAGTTTAGCACTCAAGAGCAACAGCTCTCAGGCTTTCTGTTGCAGAGGCACGCTTTGATTCAGGACCAAAAAAACAAAAAAAACAAAAAACAACTGCAGCAAAATGCTAAATTACTCCCGGTTAGTTGAAGAGCGTCAGAGCAGTATGTGTAATTTAGGAGAATTACAGGTTTTCAAAGAGTGAACCACTCCCACATCTGACACCTCGACCTACATAGACACACACACACACACATACTGCATCAGTCTACTGTATTTCAACTCACACTGCAGATGTTACAGTGATGTCAGTCACCGTACATGAGAGGCTTCTTGAGAGCTATATGTATGGCCTGCATATGGTCTGGTGGTGGTGGCAAAACCACTAAATAGGATGCAGTCATTTTTAGGGTTTGCGATTTATTGTCCCAGACATCCTTTGTTAAGGCAAGTCACTCTGGTCTGACATAAATTAGGTCAAAAAATACCACATGGTTGGTGGGACTCTCATGATCACTGAGTTCAATCATGTTCCAATTTTTAGGCCGTTTAGGCCCAAGTTTGAACATAAAAATACAAAAATCCTTCTGTTTTCACTAACTAGCAATGACCAGCTTTTCCCTTTGTTGCATAAACTGAATGAAAACCAAATCCATGTGTCTGTGTTTGAACATTTATGGAAGAGTGGCAAAGCCAGGGAGAGAGTACAATGAGATTACTGGCTAACTACACCACCTAGGGAATTTTACTCCAGGAAATATGTACAATAATACCCGGAAATGTGTGACACTAATTATTATTAAGGAAACTTGTAACACCTAAGGCACACAGGCTCATTTCTTGAGGGAGACAGGATAAATTTTAATAATATAAATTAAACAAAGAGGAGGAATTGCAGAAGGAAAAAAAAGTTAATCTAATATAATAATCTAATATAAGAATCTATTAGACATTCTGTTCAGTAAACTAATTACTTATTGCAAAAATGTACAGTATATATTTTAATATTAAGTAAAAACAAGACACTTGCCTCCCCAAAAAGCCAACAAGTTCAAATATTTTAAGTAAATCAACACTTCAAGAAACAAAAAAACAACATATTCCTTTAAAATCAATCCAATGTGTGTGACAAAATGTGGTGCCTACAATATATAAATACAGCTGAAAACTGTCTGAAACTTTTATAACCGATATGCCCAGATATTCCCTCTATAACTCATCATGACAGGGTCTAGGCTGGTGAAGAGCAGAGGGAATAGGACACAGAGCAGGAATGAATAATGTAAAATTGATGCGATGGTCAGTGAAGGAGGGAGGAGTGATGTGTGATGGAACGAATGATTGTAGGAATAGAGGATGGAGAATGTAGGCACAGCAATAGGAGAAGTGCTTGAGGTGTGACAAACAAGATACAGACTTGCTGATGACAAAGTGAACGAATTTTTTTTTCTTATATTGGAGGGTTAAAAGGAGAGAGTGTGCAAGCAACAGAAAGGGAGGGAGGGAGACCAGCTTCTTTTATACTGTTTCATATGAGACATACTGTTGGTGGACAGGTGTGGAACTGAGAAAAACACTCAAGAAGGGAAAGAAATCAGAGGAAACAGGCTGAAGTATGGATGAGAGAAAGAAAATAATTGCGAGATTCTAATCAAAACTTGAGAGCCTCATTCTAGGTGAGGAGGATAAATTGTCTGGATATAAAAAGGAGTCATGGCAGGATGGAGAAGGGGGATGCTTTTGGAAAGATTGACTAAGAGAGTCCTTGAGAAGGAGAGAAACTTAAGGGATCCTGTCTCATAAAAAACTGAACAAAGCTAAGAGAGGTAAGGATGGGGAGAGAGAGGAGGCAGCTACAATAAAAACAGAAAGACACACTACTGTATTTGGACAGTCCTTGCCCAAATACCCTTTTGTACTTTAGATCTGGGATTGTTCTTTATGGTTTGGGCCCTTGATTTCTAATTAAGGGAAATCGTAAAGCCCCCCCTTCACTCAAAATACGTTTTTCCTCTACTTCAGTTGGATGTTTGAGCTTTTCTGTGCAGAATGATGTATGTGCAGAGTTTGACACTAAAAGGCTGCTTTCACATTCATCTTCTGAAGGGGGGAAGTTTCTCTGTGCTCATTGAAAATTTGAGTTTAAGGGGCAGGCCTACGAGTGGGATTTGTGACACTGCAACTAGTTTGGAGCCAGTCGAGGGTCAGTACACAGCTTACACAAATGTGATGTGGAAACTTGAAGCCTCTATTGCACATACACAGAGAATGGACTTTTTAGTGAAGTAGGATAAATCTTTTGTCCAGCAGTTAAACTTTTGAAATGAAAAAAATTGCATGTTCATAGATTCTGGATTTTTAATGAGATTAGAAGGAAAAGATGCCATTTTAAGGATTTTTTTTTTAAGTATCTTAACATTTTTTGTGGAAAAAGACATCAGATCATCAGTGCTTCCAACTTTGGGATCAATTGGAATAATTAATAAAAATCAGGCTTATCGACCAACATCACTGCCTGACCTCATTTTCTGAAGCTAGTTTTCAAAATCTTGTAGAAAGTGTGGAGGCTGTTATAGCAACATATTAAGGGATAAGTTGACATTTCTCAAAACATTACTCACAAGCGCATATGGAAAGAATTATTAGTTGCTGAGACCCCTATAGAGTTCCCTATACTGTATGTCTCCAATGTAAGTGATGGTGGACAAAAAGTCCTCTTTTTGTGCAAAAATGCATTTTAAAGTTCAGCTGAAGCTAATATGAAGGTTCAACCATCAGAGGCAGTCAAACCAAGTTGGTATTTTCCAAACTTACTGTCTCTTTTCAGAACAAATGTCACCTTTTTGCCTCCACAGACAGTATTTCCTAGCTAAAAATAATTTTGGGAGATGCCTACATGTTTTTTTCTGACTCAGCCTCATGAAGCCTCTTAATTTCAGTTGAACTTCGGAGGGGGTTTTTGCACAAAGAGGGGACTAGGTGTCCATATATTTTTGGCTATGTAAAGTAGATGTGTCTGTCTGTCCAAGAGATACAGAAAAGACAGAAAGAAGGGATGAAATGTTTGGAAGGGAACATCTCATCTTGAAGGAAAAAGACAGATGACACAAGAGACTGAAGAAGTAAGAAGGAGAGGCGGCGTTCTTGAGAGATGGCAGAAGACTGATGGAAGTATTCATCATCACTGGAGAGATGAGAAGAGGAGAGTAAAATGAACCGAGGGATGAGAAAGAGAGAGACAGAGTGAAGGAGAGAAGAGAAGGGACATGAAGAGAGATGGAGAGGGTTCAGGGGGCATAATAATGACAAAATGACAAGAGGATGATCGAAGCATGGGTCATGTTTACCCACAGGAGAGAGAGAGAGAGGGAGAGAGAGAGAGAGCGGGAGAGAGATGGCGAAGAGTCTGGAGGCGGAGAAGCAACAGCAGGCTGAAGGGTCAGTCTGTTTACGAGGAGAAGGAAAGATTGAGAGATATTGATGTGAGGAGGGAGGAGAAAGATGAAGAGAGACAGCCCAGGATGGAGAGTGGGCCTCTGGCTCTGAAAGAAGAAAGGGATGATGAAGCAAAAGAGGGACAGAAAGGATCAGAGCCTGAGAGAGGGGGAAACAGTCATAGGAGGAAGAGATGAAGGGAATAAAGGAAGAGAAAAGTGAAAGAGAAGCTAAAATCCAATGAGAATATGAGTCCAAAGATGCAGGAAACATGAGAAATTCAGTCTGTTATTGAGATGAGGGTGTCTACAGGGAGTGAAAGAGGAGATTGAGAAGCATGAGTGATGTATCTGTGTGTTAGGGAGATACAGTCTAAGGGAGAGACATGGTTGCAAAGTTATAAACAGCTCTATCAGGAGTTGAGAGTGATCAGTAGAGACATGGAGACATTATCTGCAAAAATTCTGTCAGACCCAGCGCTGGACTGGTAATCTGGCATATAGGGCATTTTCCCAGTGGGCTGATGCACCTTGGGGCTGATGTAATTTTAATTTTTAATATTATCATTATGAATAAAAATTATAATAACATTTTAATTGCTAATGACTGGCCCATAAAGCAGAGGCAGCAGCCCATTGGTTCATTTTGTTATATTCAGCAGGCAAGTGGACCGAAGTGCAGAGAACAGCAAGTACAAGAACTGAACTATATATTTTATTCCACAAGAGTGCAAGCAAAGCAAAACTGGCAAAACTGGCAGCTCAGAACTAACAGGACTAAACATGACAGACCAATGCTGAACAAACCAGAACAAGACTGAACAAAAGATCCAACAGAGACTGAACTGAGAGGATGAGGAGCAGGTGGAACAGGAGAACAGACAGGGAGCCGATTGGCTGGGGGAAACACAGGGAGCAGGGCAGGGCTGACAAGGCTGATACAGGGCAGGTGTGGGGAAAACACAGAGCAGAGCAGGGCTAACGAGGCTAGATGCAGGGCAGGTGTCTAGATGGCAAAGCAAGCACAGAAACATAGTAGGGAGACACGGCAAAAAACTCCAAACCCAGAAAACACAAAACTCTTCGTAATAAACCAACTTGCATAGAACCACCACAGAATACACATGAATACAACTCAAATATCCAAGCAACACTGCAACCTCTTTTATCTGTGATGAACAGAAAAACAACAACAAAAAAAAACCTCTTAATAACTGAGTATATTCAGATTGGAGTGAAAACAAAGACAAAGACAGACTAATAAAGGCAACTTAATATCATGCCAGAGTGTCTTTTAGAGAAACAATTCAAATCTCTGTCTCTGGTGGAATAGCAAGCAAGGGCACAGAGCCATACTGTGACAGAAAACTTAACAGGCTCAATAACCATAAAGAAGAACTGGAATTAAACAGACAAACAGAGTGAACACAGGAACCCAAAAGAACAAAAACACAAAAAGAGTCCAAAAACCTTGAGTCAATGACACATTTTCTATAATGACACTAGGCTGTTCGTGTAATGTGTATCAGTTCAAGTTTCTACATAAAAAATGAAAAATAGAAAATTGGAAAATTGAATTCAATTTGTAATATTGTGTTTTTCGTTCGTCAGATCAATGTATATTAAGATTTTGTAGTCTTTTTTCAAATTTTCTATTCGTTGAATGCTGGATAGAAACACGAATGGCTTAACAGCCATTTCCGACTATCAAGACAAGTTTTGCTGCAGCTATGCAATTCAGCATCTAAATCATCGGACACACTGCTCTCACCTGATACCCTCTCAGGTTCAAGTCCTGTCCACCATTGGTTTCTTGGCTACAGGGACATTTCAGAGGGGATTTGGCAGATCAGACTGGGATTTCACAACCTGGGGTTCCATGGCATTGCTGGAATGCCAAACACTATTGGAGCAATAGACTGCACCCATGTGCGCATCAAAACTCTGTCTACCGACTCCATGCAATTTATGAACCGGAAAATGATCATTCCATCCACGTGCAGGTAATCTGTGATGCTGACTGCCACACATTCAACGTTGTGGCCTGTTGGCCAGGAGGTACCCATGACTCATTTTACACAACAGCACAGTGGGAATGTGTTTGGAGGCAGCAGCTGTGAGAAGCGGATGGCTTGTTGTTGAGCATCTTTTATGTAGACTATTAAATCTAAACACTCTATTCTGTTTATGCTGAAATATTATATTGTTTAGGTGACCCGGGATATGGCCAGGCAACTAGACTGCAGGCCACATGACATACAACCAAATGCAGGATCTCCTGGCAGGGCTGCAGTTCACTTCTAATGATGGTGAGTTAAAATGCCTAATGTTAAAATGGCAAACTGAATAATAGTGTTATGAAATTACTGGCTTTTCCATGTTGGACACTAAACATGTTCCGAAATTGAAGCCACTGATGCAACTATGTAGGCTACCAGACTGTATCTGGAGCATATCTACATCTGAGGCAAATGTAACACACAAAACTTCAAAACATGCACTTATTTATTAGTGAGGACATTCAGTAATTGTTTCAATGTCTCACTAACGTCTTTTATGCCTTTCTCTATGTCCTTCACGGCATCCAGGAGAGCCAGCTGGTTGTGGACAACCTCGTCGGTCTGGACACGGTCATGCTGATGAGATTCCTGGGGTATGCTTTGGGAAGTGGATTGTGTGGCTGGCAGCTGGGAGTGAGTGGTCGATGGCACGTCATCCTCTACTCCAGCATCATCTGGACCTACAATTCAAATTTGAAGTTTTGTTTGCATTACTATTTACATTTGAATAAAATTTAAATGTTATTCTGATTGCATTGTACTCTTTAATTACCAAAAAACACTGGCAATTACAAATATCAATTAAAATATAAATGAAATAAATTACCACCTTGCTGGATGTCATCACTTTCACCCTCATTTCATGGAAGTATCCCATTTATGGATGTTTGTCCAATAATTGCGATCCTTGTTCTCCACCTGTTTCTTTCTTTTTCTTCTGGTATGTTATTCTTTTTCTCGCATCAACATTAATGTCAAACCATTTCTTTTTTACCTGAGCTACAGTCCATATCTCAGGGGACACAACATTCACCACCTTGGTTATTGTAGCCCAAGCCTCACTTTTTTTTTACAGTCATCACTCCCGAGGAAACACTTGGGAAAAGTTTGCCTTTTCTGGCTTTCACCTTGGACACTATTGTTCTTCAATTTCTTCAGTCGTGAAATTCTTTTGCTTTTTTGCTTGAGGGGCCATGCTGTTCTCTTACAACAACTTCACTGCTTTCTCCATGATACATCTCTAGGTAAACATATTTCCTTATTTATAGAAATCGGGGCATGGCAATATGCTGATTGCTGATTCTATTTGATTGCTGACTATTCTGATGTTAACTAGCTAATGTTAGCGTTGCCTATCAGTGAGTGACCTAAGTCCATATCATATCATAATATTATTAAAATTATTAGGTTAAGGGTTCCCTTGATAAAGATACATGAAAAGGCTGTAGAATAGGTTACATTTGTAGCTCTATTGTGTTAAAATGTATGCCTGCTTATGTATTAGCCTAGTACAGGGGAAAAAATGTTTTCATTTCCAACAACAGGCAAAAAAGTTGTCCAAAGTTTATTTTCAGGTGTGTGGTGACTCTCATGATATATATGGTATGGATTACTGTTATTACTATCTATGGGGTAACGTAGGCCTACAATTAGCCTGTTCCAGACCTTTCTCCACCTACAGCATGTTCAAACTGTTGAGTACTGCTGTCCAGTAAGCATGCATGTTCACAGGCATGCGAGAGAGGTCAACTGTAGTTCAAACTCCCCAAACAAACAAGCAGACCCTTGATTTAATTAAGACTTTTACTCTTTGCGTTGGAAATGGAAAAACATTGTACAGTTAATTTAAGATTGTATACTTGTAGCTATACTTAAAATGTATTAAATAATTTGAAATGATATTTTGGCTTCTAGCAGAGCTCTTTTTTTGTCAATTACTTGAACTTCTGCTTGAGTATGGATATTGTGTACTCCACAGCCACCTCTGATCACCAGGGAGTCAGTCAAGAGTGAATGAGTAGACTGGTCCACTTGCACTGGTACACTTGTCCATAGCACTTACTACTCAGCTTCGTAGTGGTTTGAAGGAATAGTACAGTACGCATTTTTAAGGGGACCGCAAGGATGGTGTACTGGTGAGTGGTGTTTGACTGATTGTGGGGGGCCAATCTGGGCTAAAAATGCCTGGGCCGGTTTTTTCGTCCCAGTCCAGCCCTGGTCAGACCTGAGCATTGACTGTGAAGACCAAGACCAAGGCTTTCTGGAAAAAGCCCCATGTAAGGGAAATCAAAACATTTTTTACTGGGTACTTCTGAGATTGAACAAATACTTAAAGGATATAGCTGGTGATTTTCTATATTTTTATAATTTTATATTGTCAACAAATCTCATGTGCAGAGCCAATGAATTGATCCTACTCACAAGTATTGTGTGTGTTTCCAAAGCCTGCTATATAGCCTGATATAATAAACGCCAGCCATATCCTTTAATTGTACATATTTAGGACAAATAATTATATCTACAGACAATTTTAACATAACTGTGAATGACAAAGAATGGAGGACTTTCTATGTCATAAAAAATATACAGACATACCTATACCAACCCACACCTGGCTAAAAGAATTAATTCATAACCGAACCAATTTTATAGTACGGAACTGAACAGTGTGGCCCCTTACAAGACTATGAGAACCCACAGAAACACAACAATGTATGTGTTGTGTTGCCAAAAGAGAGGATGGAAAAAAGTCCCCTCAACAGGTCAGAAGCGTTAGCTCTTCAAACATCGCCACAGCACAGCCCTATAACAAGCTGGACCAATAAGAGAAGTACATCAACTTACTACAAAAAGTCAAAGTAAACTAATATCATAAGCACTAAACGGACAATACCAAGCGGTAGATTATTTGGGCACCATGAGCAACAGGAGGAAGACATTACAGTCTGGGCATTGAAACTGGTGGGCATGGACAAACCTAACAACCCAAAGAAAACAGTGCTGCCAACAAGAAGGGCTGGAGACACTTTCTGCTACACCACACAAAGTGTTTTAATGAGGCACAGATTTGTTTTTAATTCAATATATTATACTTCTGTACGTTGTAATGTTGAGAGAGTGCGATGTACTGAGAGAGAGAGAGACAAATGAGTGAGGGAGACGACAGTGAAGAAAATGCTGAGTCACTCCGCTGGGAGGAAAATGGTGGTAATGAGCGAGGGTGAAGAGGTGAGAAGAGACAAATAGAACGAGGGGCGGGGCGGGAGAAATGACAGAGCAGAGGAGAGAAAAGAGAAATGGAGATGCAGGGAGGGACAAGAGAGGGAGAAAGAGAAGTAAAGAAATGGAGGGAGTGGTGGGGGTGAGGTCATGCTTTTGCTATCATTAAAGATATGTAGGTCATCCCTCTTTTTCCCCCTCTTTCTGAAGATTTAGGCTGAAAGCACACCTGTTTCTGACTGATAATCGCAACACATTGGAATGTGCCTCCAGTGTGTGTGTGTGTGTGTTTTGTGGTGATGCAACATGTCCTCCAAACTAAACGACAAAATAGGTTGTTTGTCATTGCCTTACAAAATAAGTGCTCTGGTGCTTTTACCAGCAGGATGAAATTATTAGTGAGTACCCTCCAGAACCAGAAAACTACTTGGCAAAGTTTAAAGTATGATTCTAATTGTCAATGAATCCAAGATCAAAACCAGCAGTGTGTTAGTCTGTCCCTCAATACTTTTTGACATCTCTGCCCTGTCTGTGGCTCTGAGCCCCAAGTTCATTGATTCCTACTGATGACTTAAAACTTTAAAAACTGGTCATGAATATAAACATCCATTTTTTAAAAAGGCTAAGTAGTTTCGTAAAACAGATGGGCACTGTAGTTTTAAGGAAAAGTTACTCAAATAGAAGTAAATAGTGCATTTTTCAGAATGGTGTATGTGGGATTGACTAGAAATAAACTACAGTAGTCATTTTCATGGTAATGAAGGAACATGTCACCCAGTGTTTTTAAAAGTTTTTTGACAACAATAGAGTTTTTATGGCAAAGAATAATAAACGATAGCAGGCTTTGGCAACTTGTAAATAGGATCATTTAAGAAAAAAAATGCTTTATTTGTTGAGATTAAGAAAAATATAGAAAATCACTAGTCATATATTTTAAGGAAAGATTGTGGTCATGTTTAAAAGAAGAACTACTGGGTGTCTTTATAGCTGAATGGTTGGGGTGCATACCACATAATTGCAATGTCTGCTATCAAATAAAGCCAAAAAAAAGCCAAAAATCATACTTGTTTAAGACATTGCAGTCATGGGTAGCAGAAAACGAGATTTGAAAATTGGTCTCCCATGTCAAAGTTACACACTTTGTAGACTCAACCACCCTGTCCTTCTCCCCACAAGGTTTTATAACAATGATTATAATAATATCACATTATCTCCGTCTTTTTTTCAGTCAGGCGGCTGTCATAATTCACACTGCAACAAGGAGGTCCTAGTCAGGCAAACTTAAATATAATTCTATTTAGGAATTCCAACAATACGGTTGTTTTTCCAAAAAATACTGTCTCTGTGGTCAAAAAGGTTCCTTTTGTATCCTTTTGTACATTTTACCCTGAGCTCAGAACCTTCCGCCTATGTAATGCTAAATTACCTTACTTTTAATCTGATATACAGTACATCTGTGTAAACATACTACAGTATGTATACAGCAAGTACACTTGATTGGGTTCCATCTCCAAGCAATTGCTACAAAACTTGAATTTGAACTGACAACCCTGAAAAGTCTCCATTCGTCAGGTGTTTCTCATTTGAATGAGACGAGCTGGTTTTGTCAACTAATCATTGTCCAATCTTCTGACTATTACTATAATTGTGATAATTAGTCACTCCCCACCACATAAATGCAATACAAATCAATCCCAAAATGATTAAAAGAGAAAAAATCTGTCTAAGACAACCAAATGTGAGGTTTGTAAATACTGAAATCTCATTTCCAGTTTCAAGGGTCCCAGTTTTATCAAAAGCACTCAAAGCTTTCTTTAGTGCAAGTATGGGGCCACAAATATACCATATATGTAGTTTGTAGGTTCCTTTTCTGGTAAGAAATAAGTGATATTAAATGTAATTTGATCTGCCTTTGGGGTTTGGGAGACCTAGCAGTGATTGTGTGAGCCTTTCTAAACCTGTCATTTTTGTTTTTCCACCTCTCCCATAGTCCCAGTATTATTTAATAAAATTACACAGTAGTTTGAAGTTAATTCTTATTATCTGGCCACACAATCCCACTTACTTTTGTGCCATTCACAAAAAGTACACAGACAATGGATGAAATGATGTCTTTTTAAATTACATTTCATTTTTCACTTGACATTTCTTGACGGTTTATGCAATGGGACACAAGACTACAGAGAGGAAGGCCATTTTTGCCATTGTTCAGTTGTCACAACATCAGATTGCAGAAACAGCCTGTGGAATACTTTGAACAATAGAGCTCTTTTCATTTGTGTTGCAACTGAAAAGATGTGTGACATAACTTAAGCAAAAAAGGCATTTGTTCCTCACTGTAGGCAAATTACTACAATGGTTGCATCAAAATATGCGTTACAATAACTTGTCCCACATAAAACCGCACTATGCTGATATGAGTGGTTTAATCTGCCTTCTTTTCACAACCAAGATTTTTTTGGGTTTAAAGAATAAATACCAGAGGAAGTGAGTGTT